>NC_139151.1:61625146-61734446 GCF_964270905.1 Leucopleurus acutus
GAAAGTTTCCCTATCCTAAACATTTTTTTAAATAAATAGTACAAAGATCAAGACATATTGGTATATTTCCATTATTTTCAGTGTGTGTGTGTATTAAGGAATGCTTTCAGTTAAAAGAAAAAGTTAGTGATTTTTATTTTTTATAATATTTTCACAATTTCAATTTTATATTTTCATAATAATGTACACCCTAGATGTTCTGCACATCTTTAGCCAACTCCATTTTCATCCCTGTTGCTTAGAAAGCCATCAGAGAATTTATTAGGTGTCCCTACTCCTTATACATTCCCCCCAATAAGATACTGTATACTTACTGTATCAAGACCTTCATTGTGATTTAATATAATTGATTATTTAAATATCTCCTCCATTAGATTCTAAGCTTCAGGGAGAAATCAATCATCACATTGCCAGTACCTCAACAGAAGTGGAATAAATATTGAATTTTTTCATAGCGTTTAAGATTCCAGCTCTTATTTAATATAGTCCAGGTTAATTGTTTATTCATGAGTATTATCTTTCAAATATTCACTCTAATGTTCTTCTTATTTTTCACGGAATTTTTGTGGGAATATGTTTCTTTTTTCCAATTTGTCTACTTTAGAAAGAGAAGTAGTTGGAATCTCCTGGGACACACTCACTATCTGCTTAGTTGTGCTACAGTACTCCTCTCAGATCTTAATTTTGAAAGCCAGTGGATATTCTGGGTCCTGACAAAGAAATGTCAATTACAGCTTTGCTGGACTGAGGAGAAAGATCCTAAGGTTGTTACTTCATAATCTGATTAGGAAGAAGGAATAGGCATTATATGATATAAAATACTATACAGCTCTTACATTGAAAGGAGGGAAAAAAGTGCATTAAAACTACTACATTCTATAGACGTTCTTCCTATGCACCCCCTTGCCACTTTTTCTCGTATTTGAGTCACCTCAAAACAAAACATGAAAAAACATGACTTTTTCTACTAATATACACTCTCAAGTTATCTTAGAATTGAAGTCTTTAAATGTATACCAAAAAGGTAAGTACAGCTTTGGGCAGTAGATGGAGAAGATAAACACCATGAATCTTTGAAGAAGGGGGATATATATTATAATAGGTATACATGGAAAATTTATACTGTTTTCCATCTAACTCCACTCCATCTCCGCAGGACACCTTTCATTTAACCCTGCTAAAAAGGCATTAAGTGTGCAGCAGAAAATGGGTGTGTGTAAATGATCCGAGTTGTTTTAGCAAATATGGTAACAAAGTGGAAAATGGATCACAAAGAATAAGAGTGGGGAACAATAAGCCATTTCCCATTTCAGAGCTCAGGCTCTGGCCTTTCTTCCTTGTGTCTTTATTCTTAGACAACACAAGGCCCTTTCTCTTGCAACTGAAATCCTGATCTTGCCTCTTTCCCTGACACTAAGAAGGAGTCTGAAACACAAATCCAGAATCTGACTCTTCCAATCGAGAATCTCTCTCTATGACCACAGCTCGGAATTCATTCCTATAACAATGGCTGAAGGAAACTGGACAAGAGTTAGTGAGTTTATCCTCATGAGTTTCTCTTCCCTACCTAGTGAAATACAGTCATTACTCTTCCTGATATTTTTAATCATCTACCTAGTCACCCTGCTGGGAAACAGCCTCATCATTCTGGTTGCCTTGGCTGACCCCATGCTGCACAGCCCCATGTACTTCTTCCTCAGGAACTTGTCTTTCATAGAGATTGGCTTCAACCTAGTCATTGTGCCCAAGATGCTGGGGACCCTGATTGCCCAGGACACAACCATCTCCTTTCTTGGCTGTGCCACTCAGATGTATTTCTTCTTCTTCTTTGGGGTTTTTGAATGTTTCCTCCTGGCCACAATGGCATATGACCGCTATGTAGCCATCTGCAATCCCTTGCACTACCCAGTCATCATGAACCCTAAGACATGGGCAAAACTGGCTGTTGCCTCCTGGTTTCCAGGCATTCCCATGGCTACTGTGCAGACCACATGGCTCTTCAGCTTTCCATTCTGTGGCACCAAGGTGAATCACTTCTTCTGTGACAGCCCACCTGTGCTGAGGCTGGTCTGTGCAGACACGGCACTGTTTGAGATCTATGCCATTGTTGGAACCATTCTGGTCGTCATGATACCCTGCTTGCTGATCCTATGTTCCTACACTTGCATCATTGCTGCCATCCTCAAGATTCCATCAGCTAAAGGGAAGCACAAAGCCTTCTCTACCTGCTCCTCCCACCTCCTTGTTGTCTCCCTTTTCTATGTATCTTTAAGCCTCATCTATTTCCACCCTAAGTCCAATAATTCTCCTGAGAGCAAGAAGGTGCTATCACTGTCCTATACTGTTATGACTCCCATTTTGAACCCCATAATTTACAGCCTGAGAAATAATGAGGTGAAGAATGCCCTTGTCCAGACCTTCTACAAGGCCCTAGGCCTTAGAGACTGCATCCCATAGACATTAAGAAAAAGACTAAAGTCTTTCGAATAGGGAACAATCAGTTTGATATTTAGAATTCCTCTGCCTCTGCCTATCTCCATTGTGATGAAACCCAGCTGCTGAAATGACTATTGGAAAGCTCAGTGAAAACAGCACAGAGGTAGTTTAGACCTGTCACCACCACCTGGAAACCTCCTCTGCCTGCCCATTATGGACTTACATTCTTTTTCTTATCATCATTTTAACTTCTGTGGCCAAGTAATTCCAGATATTCACATTCCTGTGTGCACACTGTGAACAGTATGAAACTGCTTATAATCCTAACATGGGAGCACACAGAATAAAAGAGGGCACAACCCATCAAAAATCACCTTGTGACTTTGTCTTCCTTTGGGCAAATCTGACTGCATTCATCAGATAGGAAACCCTATGAGTCCTCCCAATGCATAACTCTCCTCACTGCCTTATTTTAGTTCTCATGTCCTTGAGGGAGTGTTAGTTCTTTCAAGCTCACTCATATGTATTGTATGGATATAGGAAAGTGGGTCAATAATTCCCGTATCTATACCTTTGTAAATCCAACAATGATTTATTCCTTATTCTATTTATCCCAGGAAGAATGACCTGAGCTTCCACAGACTCTCTCTCTAGATTTGGGGTTTCAGTGGTTATTTGTTTAATGATCATTCTTAATCAGTAACTTAGGTTCTTACACCTTGTTGGAGTAATATCATAAATTTCAATCATGATGCTGCTTTCATTAAGGATTAAAATGGATCCAGCTAACTCCAACATAGCTCTTCTTTAACCACAAAAATATTCCTCATTCTTTTTATAACTTCGTAGTACTCTGCTTTGTAGATACACCATAGTTTATTTAATGAGTCTTTTACAATTAAAAGAAAAGCTTTATGCATGTGCCTTTTTATGCTTTTGCCAGTGTATCTGACATATGGAAATCTAGAAATTAGATTTATTGGGCCAAGTGTAAATACATATATAGTGTTGCTATATTGGCACATTTCCCTCCAAATTGATTGTACCATTTTATACTCTCAACAGCAATTTATGGGAGTTCTTGTTTCCTCACAGCCACATCAATAATATTTGTCATCAGTCATTTGCAATTTTGCTTATATAATAGGTAAAGAAACATAATTAAATTTTAATTTGAATGAATAAAATTTGAAGAATACAGAGGGAATACGTGAGTAAATCAGAGAAAATTCATGCATTTCATTTAGACTTCTGAGTTCATAGGTTAGATGATTAGCAGTTGGTGATGTCTTGGTACTCTATTTTCTCTACTCAAAAGGTTCTTTTGACCTTCATTTTAGCCAAATCCATCTCATCTTTCATGGTCTACTGCAATTCCTCAGGCAGCATAATTTGCTCATCCTACATGCATCTATTCTAAGTTTGTCAATACCCAAGTTAAATTCTGTGTCTACTATCCTGTACTTATTTTTACATGTTTGTCTTCCCCCAATGTACCTGTAACTCTTTGAAAATGAATACTGCATAAATGTTTCTCTTTTACTACAGCATAGGCATTCCTGGAAACCTTATGTTCTGCAAAACTCACACTAAAATACTATGGAGAAATAAGGTTAAGGCAGATCACTGAAAATGTATGCAAATTTGAAGTCAGAGCATTAACAGAAAGAATAACTGGTACATGGAGAGACAACATAGACTGTCCAGGCATCCAGCTTAGAGAGGCTGGAGATTGCCACAGTAGATAGTCAACATGCACAAACAGTAGAATAAAATTGCCAACGATGGTTTATTTAGAAAAAGAGTATTTGGTGCTGAGACAATGCAGATGGATGTGATGCTGTAAACCAGTGGGGCAGCCCTTATATGGCCACAGGAGTCAGTACCACTTTCCAGGAGCCGCAAGCTACACAGAGCAAGGGGTGCCCCTTTCTGTGGATGAAGCCTAAGGTACAGGCATACTTTAAAAATTCTCTTAAAAACAACTAAGAGAGTTCCTGATGCCAAGGTGTCAGGACATTTACTTAGATATTGAAGGCTATCACTTTACTCAATCTATTCTGATTTGCTTTGCCCAATTAAAAGTTACATACAATGAAATTATTTTCCTTTTTTTCAATAGTATATGCAAGATAAATAAATGAATGGATAGTCTAGCTGAGAAACGATGATGACTTGGAATAGAGTGGTATTAGTAGAAATTAATTCAAAATATCTTTTACAGGAAGAATTGATAGGACTTGATGGTGGATTGCATGTGGAGAAATATCCCACTCAAGAGAGGGGGGTTGATTCTAGCGCTAGACCAATTCCTATGGTAGAGCACAGGTGTTCTGAAAGTCTAGGGGAGATCCATTAAAGAGGTACAAGAGAGATTTTTTTTTTCCAGAAAAGTCAAGCCTAAAGCTTTTTCCTTCATATGCCTGTTATGAATCCCCTTTCACTTTTTAGGAACATCCACCCAAACATGCAGTAACTGATCTTTCCTTGTGACCAGATACTTTCATCATAGGCCAGGTTACCCCAGAATCGGATATGGAGCCAAGGATTCAAGTACAAGTTATATATTAAGGAGAAACCATTAAGCGAGTGGGGAAAGTGAAAGGGGAATGGAGAACAAGATAAGCAAAATAATTTCAGGGGAAATCCCAGTTCCCTTATGGATCTCCAGAGCATAAATAAATCAGAGTTTGTTCTGCTTCAGGTCATAGGAAGGAGGCCTTTTCATACTCCCAGTTGTAGGGAAGAGGGAGAACTAAAGCCAGGTCGCCAGTGCCCGGGGGCATTCTTCTGAAGGTCTCATTTACAAGCTATTAGAAGTTAGCTTGCAGAAGCTGACACAGAAGGTTGCACAGAGCTGGGCAAAATGACCCAAGGACAGCATCCATTACAATCTGCCCTTCAGACACGCTTTCCGTCATCTGAGTGTTTTGAGTCAACCAAAAACTCCAAGCTTTTAACCAGAACATTAAAAAATGACCACTAAAGAAAGGGCCACTGAAACCCCAAATCTTTTTTTTTTAAACATCTTTATTGGAGTATAATTGCTTTACGATGGTGTGTTAGTTTCTGCTTTATAACAAACTGAATCAGTTATACATATACATATGTCCCCAGATCTCTTCCCTCTTGCATCTCTCTCTCTCCCACCCTCCCTATCCCACCCCTGTAGGTGGTCACAAAGCACTGAGCTGATCTCTCTGTGCTATGCGGCTGCTTCCCACTAGCTATCTATTTTACGTTTGGTAGTGTATATATGTCCATGCCACTCTCTCACTTTGTCCCAGCTTACCCTTCCCCCTCCCCATATCCTCAAGTCCATTCTCTAGTAGGTCTGCATCTTTATTCCCGTCTACTAGGTCCATCCACCTCACTACAAATAACTCAGTTTCGTTCCTTTTTATGACTGAGTAATATTCCATTGTATATATGTGCCACATCTTCTGTATCCATTCATCTGTTGATGGACACTTAGGTTGCTTCCATGTCCTGGCTATTGTGAATAGAGCTGCAATGAATATTTTGGTATATGACTCTTCTTGAATTATGATTTTCTCAGGGTATATGCCCAGTAGTGGGATTGCTGGGTCATATGGTAGTTCTATTTTTAGTTTTTTAAGGAACCTCCATCCTGTTCTCCATAGTGGCTGTATCAATTTACATTCCCAACAACAGTGCAAGACGGTTCCCTTTTCTCCACACTCCCTCCAGCATTTATTGTTTGTAGATTTTTTGCTGATGGCCGTTCTGACCGGTGTGAGATGATATCTCATTGTAGTTTTGATTTGCATTTCTCTAATGATGAATGACGTTGAGCATTCTTTCATGTGTCTGTTGGCAATCTGTGTATCTTCTTTGGAGAAATGTCTAGGTCTTCTGCCCATTTTTGGATTGGGTGGTTTGTTTTTTTGATATTGAGCTGCATGAGCTGCTTGTATATTTTGGAGATTAATCCTTTGTCAGTTGCTTCGTTTGCAAATATTATCTCACATTCTGAGGGTTGTCTTTTCATCTTGTTTACGGTTTCCTTTGCTGTGCAAAAGCTTTGAAGTTTCATTAGGTGCCATTTGTTTATTTTTGTTTTTATTTCCATTTCTCTAGGAGGTGGGTCAAAAAGGATCTTGCTGTGATTTACATCATAGTGTGTTCTGCCTGTATTTTCCTCTAAGAGTTCTATAGTGATTGGCCTTACATTTAGGTCTTTAATCCATTTTGAGTTTATTTTTGTGTATGGTATTAGGAAGTTTTCTAATTTCATTCTTATGAAATTAGAACACTCCCTAACCACTTATTGAAGAGGCTGTATGTACTCCATTGTATATTCTTGCCTCCTTTGTCAAAGATAAGGTGACCATATGTGCGTGGGTTTATCTCTGGGCTTTCTATCCTGTTCCATTGATCTGTATTGCTGTTTTTGTGCCAGTACCATACTGTCTTGATTACTGTAGCCTTGTAGTATAGTCTGAAGTCCGGGAGCCTGATTCCTCCGGCTCCGTTTTTCTTTCTCAAGATTGCTTTGGCTATTCGGGGTCTTTTGTGTTTCCATACAAACTGAAGTTTTTTGCTCTAGTTCTGTGAAAAATGCCAGTGGTAGTTTGATAGGGATTGCATTGAATCTGTAGATTGCTTTGGGTAGTAGAGTCATTTTCACAATGTTGATTCTTCCAATCCAAGAACATGGTATATCTCTCCATCTGTTTATATCATCTTTAATTTCTTTCATCAGTGTCTTATAGTTTTCTGCATACAGGTCTTTTATCTCCTTAGGTAGGTTTATTCCTAGATATTTTATTCTTTTTGTTGCAATGGTAAATGGGAGTGTTTTCTTAATTTCACTTTCAGATTTTTCATCATTATTGTATAGGAATGCAAAAGATTTCTGTGCATTAATTTTGTATCCTGCTACTTTACCAAATTCATTGATTAGCTCTAGTAGTTTTCTGGTAGCATCTTTAGGATTCTCTATCTACAGTATCATGCCATCTGCAAACAGTGACAATTTTAATTCTTTTTTTATGATTTGGATTCCTTTTGTTTCTTTTTATTCTCTGATTGCCGTGGCTAAAACTTCCAAAACTATATTGAATAATAGTGGTGAGAGTGGACAACCTTGTCTTGTTCCTGATCTTAGAGGAAATGGTTTCATTTTTCACCACGGAGAACAATGTTGGCTGTGGGTTTGTCATATATGGCCTTTATTATGTTGAGGTAGGTTACCTCTATGTCTACTTTCTGGAGAGTTTTTATCATAAATGGTGTTGAATTTGTCAAAAGCTTTTTCTGCATCTATTGAGATGATCATATGGTTTTTCTCCTTCAATTTGTTAGTATGGTGTATCACACTGATTAGCGTATATTGAAGAATCCTTGTATTCCTGGGATAAACCCCACTTGATCTTGATGTATGATCCTTTCAGTGTGCTGTTGGATTCTGTTTGCTAGTATTTTGTTGAGGATTTTCTCATCTATGATTATCAGTGATAATGATTATCAGGCCAGTGTGACTTTGCAACAGACAGGCGCGCCGTGCGTTCTCCCCGGGAAGTTGTCCCTGGATCCCGGGACCCTGGCAGTGGCGGGCTGCACAGGCTCCCGGGAGCGGAGGTGTGGAGTGACCTGTGCTCGCACACAGGCTTCTTGGTGGCTGCAGCAGTAGCCTTAGCGTTTCATGCCAGTCTCTGGGGTCCGCGCTGATAGCCGCGGCTCTCGCCTGTCTCTGGAGCTCGTTTAGGAGGTGCTCTGAATTCCCTGTCCTCGCGCACCCCGAAACAATGGTCTCTTGCCTCTTAGGCAGGTCCAGACTTTTCCCCGGACTCTCTTCTAGCTAGCTGTGGCGCACTAGCCCCCTTCAGGCTGTGTTCACGCCGCCAGCCCCAGTCCTTTCCCTGGGATCCGACCTCTGAAGGTGGACCCTCAGCTCCCAGCCCCGCCCGCCCCGGCGGCTGAGCAGACAAGCCTCTCGGGCTGGTGAGTGCTGGTTGGCACCGATCCTCTGTGCGGGAATCTCTCCGCTTTGCCCTCCACACCCCTGTTGCTGCGCTCTCCCCCGTGGCTCTGAAGCTTCCTCCCTATGCCTCCCACAGTCTCCGCCCGCGAAGGGGCTTCCTAGTGTGTGGAGACCTTTCCTCCTTCACAGCTCCCTCCCAGAGGTGCAGGTCCCGTCCCTATTCTTTTGTCTCTGTTTTTTCTTTTTTCTTTTGCCCTACCCAGGTACGTGGGGAGTTTCCTGCCTTTTGGGAGGTCTGAGGTCTTCTGCCAGCGTTCAGTAGGTGTTCTGTAGGAGTTGTGCCACATGTAGATGTATTTCTGATGTATCTGTGGGGAGGAAGGTGATCTCCACCTTCTACTTCTCTGCCATCTTGAAGGTCCCTCTGCTTGGCTCTTTTACCCAGACGTTAATCAATCACACATTTAGAGGGGATTCCATGGTAACCATTCTACAGTTACCATGAACATAGGTCCAGGAACAACACACCTCAGACTGACTTTGCAGGGGAAGACCTCCCCAGTGAAGAGATATCTAGTAACCAAAGTTCTTATTTCTTTCATTCATGCATTCATGCATCCATGGAATCATTTTAAAAGTATTTATTGAACTCTTATTTCATTTTATCTTACCATTTTATCAGAGCAATGACTGACACATAATGTGTTTTAATACACACTTTTGCATTTGTTACTATCCTTTTAAAATTACTGGAACTGCACTACAATAGACAAACTCTAATCTGGGGTAGGAGGATCAGAGAAAACCCTCATTCAAACAACATGTGCTAGATGAGGTGATGTAGACAAGGACAAAAAATTAATAGTTGAAATTGGTGACTTGGCTGTCATTGATGATCTAGATGAGAGCTACTTCAGTAACAGCAGAAAAAATAAGAAAATGTAAGAAGAAAGTACAAACACTACCTTAAATATTGCCATTACCGATAGTTGCCATCTCCACCTTCCAAATTCTGGAATCCTAAGCAAATAAAATGATGTTTTAAGGCACAGAGTTTTGAGATGGTTTGTTATGCAGCAATGGATAACTGAAACTCTTGAGAGAACTGTGCTCCATCACATTCAAATAGATTCCTGTGCGGCTTATTCACATTACCAATAAAAACTACTACCCACCCTGGTGGCGCAGTGGTTGAGAGTCCGCCTGCCGATGCAGGGGACACGGGTTCGTGCCTGGTCCGGGAAGATCCCACATGCCGCGGAGCGGCTGGGCCCGTGAGCCATGGCCGCTGAGCCTGCGCGTCCGGAGCCTGTGCTCCGCAACGGGAGAGGCCACAGCAGTGAGAGGCCCGCGTACCGCAAAAAACAAACAAACAAACAAAAACAAAAACAAAAAACCTACTACCTCTCCTGCTATGGAGGGAGAGGGGGAATAAAGGGCCAAGAAGCTTCTAAAGAATCATAATAAAGATGATGTATCAGTCAGGGTTTGTAGTTGCAAGTAACAGAAACTGATTATGCATGATTTAAGCTAAAAGGAAAAATACTGAATAATAGTAATTCCGATTCTGCAGCCAGAATCACGGGCCTAATTCATTAACACGATGTCAGCTAAGGACATCACTGCCATTTAGCACTAGGTGGCGCAGTTTACACTGCCAACACCCTCAGCACAGGCCCTGCTGCTGGAGCTGCTAATTCCCTGAACCTGGAAATTGGAATGTTGCTGCTCTCTCTACCGCTGACAAAAAAAGAGAAGAAATTGCTGACACTACCTCAGCCAGGTGACCAAGGTTAACATAAATAGTGTTAAGTCCTGTTGTTAGTACGTTCCCTTGAGATGATATGATGGAAATAGCACTTTATGATCGGAAGATCCCTCAAACCCATAACCTCAGTCTAATCATGAGAAAAACAGACAAATTCTCATACATGAGCTTCCTATAAAATATACAACCTGTACTCCTCAAAACTGTAAAGGTCATCAAAAACAAGTCTCAAAAACTGTCACAGCCAGGAGGAGCCTAAGGAGACAAAACCTAAGCAAATTCAAACAAAGTATAAAGTTTAGTTAATAATAAGGTATTAATCTTATTTTCTTAATTGTAGCAGATGTGCCATAATAATGTAAATAATAATAATAACAACGGAAGTCGATAGTGGGAAAAGGGGGGTAATATCAGAACTCAATGTACTATATCTTCTCAATTTTTCTGTACATCTAAACCTGACCTAAAAAATAAAGTCTGTTTTTTTAAAAAGAAACTTTTTGGTGTCCTTGCTTTTTCACGTCACTAGCTCTTAATTCAAAGTCTAGACTGGGTATATCTAATTGATCGAGTCCTAGCTGCAGTGCAGACAAAGGAAGTTAATATTAGATGTATTCAGTTTCCATGGATGGAGACAGGCTCCAACTCCCTCACAAGACTCAACAGAAGATTATAATTTTAGACAGTGTATTCAAAGGATCAGAAGCCAAAAACTGACAAATGTCCATAACACATGGCCCATGAAACCAAATCACCCCTATTCATATCTTGACTATCTACAAATTCCAGACTGACCAATGCAACTCACAATCTACACAACACAATATTCTGAGGATGTGCAGAACACAGAACATTGGGTGAAGAAATACAATAGCTTAGCATATGGAATGCTTCCACTGGTCATTAAGACAGTCTTCATTTGATTGCGTTTACTAATATATTTTCAATTGCTAGTACAGTATTTGCCACATATTAAATTCTCAATAAAAATTGGCTGAATGAATATATAAGTGGTCTAGGAAAAGTGTTGGCTTAACTCAGGTCAAGTTTTCTCTATATTTTTTTCTTAAATACAGAGAAGATCTGGATTTCACAATGATAGAAGAGAATGGAGTTTGTAGCAAACAAGTCTATGCATCTTAAGGATGTAATCCCAGATGGCTTTACAATGAAAGTCATATATTGAGAGAAACCTTTAAAATTGTGCCATTAAAAAATAGCTGGACTTTAGTGAGAAGACTGCAAAATGAAAAGGGCCCTTCTTCAATTAGAAAGCAGTGTCTAGGCCTCTGTGGACCTTTGAAGACACATGGTCAGAAACCTCATATCTATAAGGTATGAGAGGAAGGCTGGTCATTCCGCTTCATACTTGGCACCCTTTCCATTTCCCTGAAATCTTAATTAGCTAAAGACTGTGTTTGAGCCTGTTTACTGGCAATACTCACAAGTTAAAATTTTTATTTTGCCTAGCTATTAACTGCCTTTTATAAAGGTCAACCCCATCACAAACAATTCATGGCACACACCATACTCCCAATCTTGGAAAATATCATTCCACGATTCTGGAACATCTTACTAATGACCCTCTAAATCTTGAAGTGTTGAGTGAGTAGCAGTGGGACAAGTACGAAGTGATCTGAGCTTGAAGCTCAGCTTCTCTATCTTTTAGTTTCCATAAAGTTGGGGATGATAATCTCTTCCTGATAGTGTTGTGGTGATGAGTGAGATGACATTTATAATTTGCTTATGATAGTCATGAGTACAGAAGAGTTTGGTTAAAACAAACAAAAATCTGGTTCCTATCTTGTTTGATCTAGATTTAAAGCTCCCTTCCTGGTAGACAGTCCCTGGTTTACTAGTTTGAGTTCTTCCTCTGGGGCTCAGTCCTAGACTCCTCCTCCTTCTACTGTTTTCTCTCCTTCTCCCTGCAGTCTCATTCTCCCCCTGCCCCCCCCCCACATAGTATCGAGTACCATCTACCCGTTACTGACACAAATTTTACAAATCTGGCCCCATACACCTCTAAGCTCTCACTTACGTCCAATTTGACAATGCTTCTTAGATGTCACAAAGTATCTCATATGTAACAAGCCAAAACTGGACTCATGATCTTTTGCAAGATTTTCTACCGCGATGCAAAATTGAATAAATGAGTGAATGAGCAAGTCAGTAAAAAACATGTTAAACCATGTTATATACAAGACCATGTCTTTTCAAAATTACTTCACTGTTTTTTGATTCCAAGAAAATGGAGGAGGAGGGTGGGTGGAGTGAGAAGGTAAAAAAATTTTGGCCAGTTCTCCTAGATGGGGATGGAGGAGGCCACAGAAGTTTGACAAGGCCTTTTCCCACCTACCCTAAGCATGGCCCTTGGTTGCTGGCCCTAGGGTTGGACTCACGTCTATGAAGCGGGCGGGGCCTGGGAAAGGGGCGGGATGGGCAGAAGCCCCACCCCGTCTACTTTACAAACTTGGGCCGCGGGGGCTTCTGGGTGCTTCCACGGATGGTGCGCGTGCGCGGGAGTGCGCCGGCCTGCGTCTTGGTATTTAGTAGATACTGAGCTGGTGCTGGCGTGTAAGTGACAGGTATGGCCCGCGCTGCTTAGTTGTGGCGTGATTACTAACGCAAGCTCCCTCCCCGGGCTGGGAGGGCGACTTCTGCGGCTCCTCTGAACTGGCTCCTGGGTGTGACTGAACCCATCCCTGGCTAGGAGCGGTTGTTTGCAGGTATCACGCGGGTCAGCGGGCGGTGAGGACGCGGGTGCGTGGAATTGGGAATCCTGCTTGAGGGCGTCCACGCGGTCTCCTCGGCTTGTTTGCTGTTACCTGGATTCCAGCTCTGTGCTCTGCAGTCTCTGCGGGAGAAGCTGGAGGAGGGCGCGAGCTGACAGAGATGGAGGCGTGGGCTGTGGTGGGAAGTTAGTGCGTGAGAGAGGAGAGGTAAAGAGGGCTGGGGTGGGAAACAGGACGGTTAGGTTCCAGATCCAGGTCTGCTGTCTCCTTTTCCATTCTGGGATGGGGGCAGTGTCCAGGCGTTTAATCTGGTAAATATATCTTGCTCAGCTGGTTTTGGAATGACTGATATGGATTCCCGATCCAGTGTGACTGGGTCAATCGGCTGGAAAAGAAAATGGAGAAAAGTTCATTCCAACTTGCCGTGCTGTCCCACTCATTCCTGGCCACTCCCTAAAACCTCTTTATTTCAGATGCTCATTTGCACACTGCTCTATGCTACTTTTTAGAAGCTAATCTCCGAAGGCGAAAGATTCTCCTTACCTCAGGCTACTGCTCTGCCTATGACTTATTTGATTAAAACAACCCTTTTTCACAGATACTACCTTTTCCCCATAATTAGTGCCTGTTCAAGTTCCTTGACGCTGTAAAATCCAATGAACTTGTGTCAGCTGGTTATTTGATCTAACTCTCCAGATTCCTGCCACCTGCGCCTTACTGAGCCCTTCCTTCCATTGGTATTGGCTCAGCGTCTTAAATCTTCATTCTGAGTCCTACCATCATCCTTAAAGGCGTCTGTTTAGTACTTTAGAAGTACTTTAGAGTTTAAACTTTAACAGTTCTTGACTTTGTTTATTCCATTGGTGGTCACTTACAGACCACTTAAGCTATTCTCAGTCACAGTCATACCTTGGACCATTTATCATCCAGACTGTTCCTCCTTCGAAATCTTAAGTGCTAGCATATCATCCTGAACATCTCTAACCTGTCCTCCTAGCTCTATAATTATTTATACTGAGTAATTTATTAATTTTTAACCTATAAACTCCTAGTATATTTTGTTGCTTTTTCTCACTTTGAGTTGAACGTTTAATTCATCTCATTCTTGTTTAATTACATATATAAGGCTTTGCTATTGCCTAACAGTAGAACTTGAGCTGTTAGATTTTGAAGTGCAGTGTTTTTAGTGTTTTTAATTTGAGTTGTTTTCCAGAAGCAAAAGTTAAATTTCAAAGTAGTTGAGATTTTTTTCTATTTCTACTTGATGTTAAGATCTAGTTTTCATTCTGGTAATAAATGTGGTTTGTACCGCTTTTATTTACTTTTTATTTATTGAGTTTTTTGGTAGCTTAGTAAATAGCAGCTTAGTGCTTGAATAGAAACTACATTCTATCTGATTTTATATATCAGGCTAAGCATGTTATTCATGTCCTCTATACTATCAATTTTAGCTTACTTGTTAAGGACTGAGAAAGTTGCCTTAGTGTCCCATTTCTGTGGTTGTATTGTTGTTTGCATCTCTTGTTTTCTGAGGGTTTTGCTATAAATATATTTCATTGTGTTATTTGATACACTTAGTAGCAGTCATATTTCATTATGAGTTGTACCTTCAATCATTTAAAGTTTCCTCTTTGTCTCATTTTATTCATTTGTGCTTTTAATTCAATATACATCTTAATTCAGTATATCCCTGCATATTATTGTTGTTTACATTTGTTTGTTATTTTTTCTATCATCCCTTTAAGCTTTGGAGTTCTTTTGTTTTGGATGTCTCTTAATTTTTTACATAGTTGAGTTTAAAGTTATTTGTTAATTTAACAAATTTATTGTTACAATGCTCTATGCTACTTTTTAGAAGCTAATCTCGGAAGGCGAAAGATTCTCCTTACCTCAGGCATTTATTGTTACAATGGATATTCTTGTTGTTAAATCTGCTTTTTTTTTTTTAATGCTTACTTGGTTTTTTGTTTTGTTTTTAATATGTGATCTGTGAACGTGTTTTTCTTCTTTCTCCCTGTATGTTAATTCTGAAAGTATCTGGGCCCATAGTTCATTGTTCTGCGGGAACTCAGTGAGTGATACCTCTTAAGCACTTCGGAACTTTCTTTTTTCTTTTTTTCTTTTTTTTTTTTGGTAATGAATGTGTACTTTCCTCAAGCTTTGGAGAAGGTTTGTGTTGGATCTCAGAATGTTCCTTCAGTTGTTCCACTTTGCCCTGTGTCCCCATGTAATGGGGATACTAATGAGTATATAGATGGCGTCAATACATTTCTACAAGACAGAAAGTGAAAATATAGTTTACAGAAGCAGTGTAGAAAAGGTCACAACTTAGAATATGCTAGGAGGTGACCACAGTGGAGGTGGAAACCCATCTGCCTATGAGAATCTTAAGCTGTTTCAACAGAGTATGGCAGTGAGAGTTAAATAGAACATAGGAATTGAGTGAAGGGTTACATGTGAAACATCTATTCCAGTCATCTCCCCAACCTCCCAGCCCTCTTCCCACCTACACAGAGAAGCAGTTTAGCTCCAGTGCCTTCCTCCCACAAAAAGTTCTTCCCTAAATAAATTGAATAAACCATCTGAGGAGAAGAAAGGCTTTTAGGTTAGGTGTTGACATTTCATAGTAAAACCTTTTCACTCTGTTGTGTGGGGAGCCCACAACTTGACAGCCTGCTCCTCCACTCACCCTAAATCAAAGTCTGCCAATGTGTGTGTCTCACTGATATTCACATGGCTCTTGGTAAGTCTCCCATTCAGGGTAGACACCCATTAGGAAACCAATCTACTGATACAGAAGAAGTAGAAATTCATATGATGATCTGGAATAATCAACCTAACACTTGATTCTTAAATATGAGCAAAAAACTAGGGAATACCAGATGTCTAAAAACCAAGATAAATAGAAACCCTGACCACAGAATCAAAGAGAATTTAGGAAACAGAAAACTCAAATTAGAATCTTCAGAGAAATTTGAAACGATATTGTAACTGTACAAGCACAATGCTAAAAGTGGAAAAAGAACCACTGGCCTAGAGGCTTATAATAAAAATGACTCCTGAATGGTAAATTGCACCTGGACTGGGAGAACTGTAAATCAGATAGAAAGCGGGATCTGAGCTTCCCTGAACGTGGTGACTCATAATCTGGCACACTCTTTGGGGAACCCTGAGAGCTGCACTCGTAGAGTTGTTAGATATCAGCTCCTGTAGAAGGCTTTTCAGTCAAGATGCTTTCTGCCCAACCTACATGGTCCACATTTCCTTGCACTTGAGCTATACTCTGTGAGAATTGCCACTGAAGAAAAATTCCCGTTACTCACGCCTCTGTTAGCAAGCTTTGTTTTCTGTCCAATAGCCTTCTTAGTAACCTAAGTGCCAAATATGACCTGTGGTAGTCCTGCAATGTTTAAATGTTTTATTGAGCCTAAGACCTCCCCGATTGATGGGCATTGCAGACTGGCTCATAGCAAATCCTAACAAATTAAAACTTTTGATCGTTATAGTCTGGGAATGCACTTTTTGACCTATCCATGTTCATTATCTGTAGGTCATATTTATGTCTTTTTTTTCAGTCTCTTGGGTGCCTGAATATTGGCTCTGCGTCTGAAGCTCCTGAAACTTTTCTCACTGCATATATATGTATATAGTACACAAGTGCTTAGCCCAAGCATGAGAATTATTGGAATCCTCTGATAAGACAAATTTGAACTGCAGTGGGAGCTCTGTGTAGGAAGATGCAGCCTTTGAACAAGTTGACGGCTATCTCAAAACCTCAAAACCTGGCTCCTCACGAACAAAGTGAGGTCCTGAGAGCAGATGTGTCTTGGCAGCCGGAATCCATCCCAGTCGTGGAGACAGATGACTGTGAAGCCTCTCGTCTAAAGTTCAGACATTTCCAGTATTTGGAAGTGTCTGGGCCTCATGAAGCCCTGAGTCAACTCTGGGAGCTCTGTCTTCAGTGGCTGAGACCAGAAATTCATACAAAGAAGCAGATCCTAGAGCTATTGGTACTGGAACAATTCCTGACAATTCTCCCTGAAGAAGTCAGGACTTGGGTGAATTTACAACATCCAAAGAACAGCAAAGAAGTGGTGAGCCTGATAGAGGATGTGATTGATATGCTTAAGGATGAAGGTGAGAATATAGAAAATTGGAGGTAGAATAGTTGACCCTTCCCATATGAAGAAAAATTATCTTTTAAAAAAATTTTTTTATGGATGCATAGTTGATGTACAGTATTTATGTTACAGGTATATAACATAGTGATTCATAATTTTTAAAGGTTATTCTCCATTTATAGTCATAAAATATTGGCTATATTCCCTGTGTTGTACCATATATCCTTATAGCTTATTTTATACATAATATTTTATACTTCTTAATCCTCTATCCCTATATTGTCCCTCCCCCCTTCCCTTTTCCCACTGGTAACCACTAGTTTGTTCTCCTATATCTGTGAATCTGTTTCTTTTTTGTTATATTCACTAGTTCTTTTTTTTGATTCCACATGTAAGTGATATCATAGAGTATTTGTCTTCCTCTATCTGACTCATTTCACTTAGCATAAGAACTTTTTCTGAAGCTAGAAGATGTCAAGGGCTAGATCATGAAGAACTTTACTATACTAGGAAGGCTGAACTGAGATCTCACAGATTGAGTAGGGGAGTACAATAATTTGATTTACCTTTCAAAAATACTGTGTTGGCTTCAGTGTAGAGCAGGGATCAGCAAACTATGACCATAGGCCAAATATTTTTGGAAATAAAGTTTTACTGGAACACAGCCACACCCCATACATTTACATTTTGTCTACAGCTGCTTTCATACTATGACTAGACTTGATTAGTTATAGCAGAGACTGTATTGCCTGCAAAGCCTAAATAAAATATTTACAATCTGGATCTTTACAGAAAAAGTTTATCAACTTCTGCAGTAAAGGATAGCCCTGAGAGCTCTGAAAATAGGAAAACCAATTAGGAAGTATTGTAGTAGATCAGGTGTTAGAGAATGAGGAAGCATTTGGGAAAACAGAGGAGTTTGAACCTAAAGGGTTTACATATTAGGTGTGAATGGGACAAATGTTCTGGCTTGCATGAATGCAGTGTAAGTAACAGTTTTTGTTGGAGAGGAGATTGATATATTAATTATGTGGCATGTTGAACTTGAGGTCTTTGTGGGACAACCACAGTGAATAATCTAATATATAGTTAAAAATATGGCTTTAGTGTTCAGAAGTATACAATTTCTGTTGCTGCTGTAACACATTACCATAAACTTTGTTGCTTAAAACAATATGAATGTATAGTCCTACAGGTTTGTAGATCAGTGGGTCTCTCTGGGCTAAAATCAAGAAAGAAAAATATGGAAACTTATAGGTATGAACGGAAGTAGGAAAAATACAAATCCTTAGGAAGAACCAGTATTTAAGAGCTGGCATAGATCTAACTACCAATTATAGAAAATAGAGAATAGAGGAACATGTTAAGCTACACCATGGGAAGGCCATTACTAAAATCCAATCTGTGAGAAACTGCAAGACAATCCAGTTTCTAAAACAAAATAATTGTAAGGAAGTAGGGAGGGGCTATGGAAGAGGGATTTAGAGATTAAAAGAAACATAAAACATGTGTAATTGATCATGTGAATGTGTGGACCTTATAAGACATGAGGCAACTGACTGGATATTTGACTAGGCATTATTGATTAGAAACAGTGATGATACTGGTATTGGGATTGTATTTAGTCCTTAGCCAAAAAGGAAATAAAATGAAGTACTGAGCAAAATAAGAAAACTCAGGGAAGCAAGCTAGAAAGGAGTAATCTAGAAAGCAAGGAACCAGGAAAGATTGGTATCTTGAGCTAAGAAAAAAGAAATCTTTAAGAAGGGAGTGTTCAACAATGTTGCAACAAAAAGGTCCTGTTAAGATGAGTATTGAAAATAATTTATTGAAATTGTTGATTAGATTAGTGGTCTAACATGGGTCTCCCTGGGCTAAAATCAAGACACCAGCAGGAATTCATTTCTTTCTGGGCCTCAGGCTCCCTTTCCCCCAACTTCAAAGCTGGCGATGGTGAGCCAAGTCCTTTTCACACTGCCATCTCTCTGACACTATTGTCATGGTGTGTGCTGGCATACATGCACATGCTCACACTCACTCTTTCACTCTCTCTGTCTCACTGACCACAGCTGGGAAAAGTTCTCCACTTTTCAAGATTAATGTAATTGGATTGAGACCACCCAGATAATCCAGGATGATTTTTTTTTTAATTTTTATTTTTTGGCTGCCTCGGGTCTTTGTTGCTGCACACGGCCTTTCTCTAGTTGCAGCGAGCAGGGGCTACTCTTCGTTGCAGTGCTCGGGCTTCTCATTGCGGTGGCTTCCCTTGTTGCAGAGCACAGACTCTAGGTGTGTGGGCTGCAGTAGTTGCAGCACGTGGGCTGAGTAGTTGTGGCTTGCGGGCCCTAGAGTGCATGGGCTTCAGTAGTTGTGGCGTGCGGGCTTAGTTGCTCTGCGGCATGTGGGATCTTCCCGGACCAGGGATCAAACCCGTGTCAATGCCATGCATTGGCAGGTGGATTCTTAATCACTGCACCACCAGGGAAGTCCCCAGGATGATTTATTCATCTGAAGGATCTTTAACTTTAATATTGCTGAGTCCCTTTTTTTTTTGGCTGTGCCATGAGGCTTGCGGGATCTTAGTTGCCCTACCAGAGGTTGAACCCCGGCCCTGGCAGTGAAAGTGTTGAGTCCTAACCACTGGACCTCCCCTTATCCAAGGATTAGGGCATGGATATTTCAGGGGGCTATTCTGCCTATCACATGGGTCAAAAGAATACGAAGTATGAGGTGGGAATGTGATAATCATTATAGACTATTCTTGAGAAGTTTGGGAAGAAAATGAGAGGTTTCAGGGTAATACAGGACCGAGAAAGGCTTTTGTTTTCTTTTAACGTGCCATGGATCCCTGAAGAACCCACTTAAAGGGTTTGCCCATATTTTACCTACCTTAGACCTCTCAGGGCTGAAGTGGCTACCTGGCTAGCACTTGTCAGAAACATTTAATGAAGAATGTATTAGCCACTACTACCTGGGACAGCAAAGAAACAGTTGGGACAAACATAGACTAAACAAAAAGATGGGAGGAAAGGTGCTTTAGAGAGTAAGGGATTTGAAAGCTCCTACATATTCTTAGAGATCTAGAAGTCTGGGTACATGTTCAGAAAGACCTGAGAATTCCCTGATTCTCACCTCTGGCTGGTCTTCAGGCTCTGCTCGAGCAGGAAATGAAGACTAAGGCAGGGGTGAAAACTATCTGGCTAAGTATTGAAGGCATTTTCTGATGCAGACAGCCCATCTGCAAAGGCTAGGAAATGATTTTTGTTTTTCTGATTTCAAGCATTTAAGGAAATCTCTGGAATTGCTAGCTAACCACTAAGTTAAGGAAACCGACTTAAGTGGGCACACACAACAAAGAATATAGACTTTATAAATTCAAAAAAAGGTTGAAAACATCAACAACATTGATAAAAGTTTAGCTACAATGACCAAGCAAAAAAAGAGACGACCAAAATAAAATCAGGAATAAAGGTAGGGGTATTACTACTGACCTTGCATAAATCAAAAAGTTTATCAGAGAATACTGTGAAAACTTAGATGAAATAGAAAAACTCCCAAACTACCAAAAGTGACTCAACTCATCTGTAACAACTAAAGAGACTGAATCAGTAATTTTTAAAATTTCAACAAAGTAAACCCAAGGACAACATGGCTTCACTGGTGAATTCTACCAAACATTAAAACAATAATTAACACCAAACTTTCTCAGACTCTTCTAAAAAACAGAAAAGGCAGGAATACTTCCTAACCTATTCTATGTTGGGAGTTTTAATCTGATGCCAAAGCCAGAGAGAGACATCACAAGAAAAGAAAACTAGTGAACCAAACCCAGCAGCATATTAAGAGGATTATACACCATGACCATGTGGGATTTATCCCAGAAATACAAGGATGGTTCAAATGTGAAAATCAACATTATACACCATACCAGTACAATGAAGGGAAGAATCACATGATCATCTCAATTGATGCAGAAAAAGCATTTGACAAATTTGTATATGAATGTTCATAGCAGCATTATTCATAATAAGCAAAAAAATGGAAGCATTCCAAAAGTTCATCAACTGATGAATGGATAAACAAATTGATATTCATACAGTGGAGTATTATTCAGCCATTAAGAGGAACAAAGAACTAACACATGCTACAACATGGATGAACCTTCAAAATATGCTAATTTAAAGAAGTCAGACAAAAAAGGTCACATACCATAGGACTGAATTTACATGGAATGCCCAGAATAGGCAAATCCAAAGAGACAGCATGGAGGGAAGGGGAATGGGAGGTGACTCCTTAACGGGTATGGGGTTACTTTTGGGGGTAATGAATATGTTCTGGAATTAGATAGTGGTGACGGTTGCACAAAACTGTGAATATACTAAAACCCATGAATTGTGTACTTTAGAATGGTTAATATGGTGAATTTTTTGTTATGTGAATTTTACCTCAATTATTTAAAAAGGTGAAGTAAAAGAGATTACTGGATCAAGCTAAGATTGGATGTTAAATATAAAGGATCAGTGTTCAAGGAACTTCAAGTCTGAAGAGAGTAAATCTGCAAGTGATTTACCATAAAATCCAAGCTGCGTAGAAAAGAAAGTAACTTCACAAGAGGGATGATAGACGGGGAGAAAATTAAAGAAGCAATGTACTATGGTGGAACCTTGATGAAAGGATAGGAAAGTTGAAAGGATAGGAAAATATAGTTAGGGATGGATTCATTCAAGTTTGTTCTCAGAGTAGAACAATCTGAAGTATATAAGGGCCCCAGTGTGAAAAAGGAAGTAGCTTGATTGCTGGTGGTTGTTAGAAACAAGGTTGTCAAGGGTCTTCAGGCTGGGTTGTTGAAAAGATTATGATTTGGTGTGGAAAGCAACAATTTTAGCTAAGTAAAGTTTTTACTGACCTAGTGCAATTACTTATTTAATGTCTGTCATTCACGACAGACTAGAGGCTCCCTGAGGGCAGGCATTTGTGTGCCTCACACATGGGAGGTACTCAGTAAATACGGGCTGAATAAATGAATTTGCAATAGCTTAGTGTATTACAACAGCAAGAAGGCCCTCGCTAAATGGCATGAACCACTATGAAAAATTTTTGTATGAGCGTAGAAAAATCTTTATGAGGAAATGGGAATGGAGAAGTATGAATATATCAAAACAGCTACCAAGACCATAGTATTGGAGGATGAGAAGAGGTGGCTTTGATGGTGGCCAAGATCCATTTTAGATTAGAAGGGAGAAAGAATATTTTATAAAGAGCTAGGGAATATATAGGAATTTTTCTTTGAATGGCATGAGAGTTTCAGAGAACACAACTGTAAAGGTTCAGGAAGGAAGTCAGCAGGAAAGAAGAGTTACGGGAAGGAAACAATGCTCAGAGCAATAAAAAAGGGATGGCTGATTGAAGGCTTTTGCATCTTATCAAGATATCTCACATATTTCCAAGAATGACAAGAATAAGAAACAATGTGATATTCTACTATGTATAAAATAGATAACTAATGAGAACCTACTGTATAGCACAGGGAACTCTACTCAGTGCTCTGTGGTGACCTAAATGGAAAGGTAATCCAAAAAAGAGGGGATATATGTATATGTGTAGCTGATTCACTTTGCTGTACAGCAGAAACTAACACAACATGGTAAAGTAACTGTACTCCAATAAAAATTAATTTAAAAAATAAATCATATAAAAAAAGAACGTGGTATTGACTGTCCTAGGGGTTATGGGACTGAGTAGACTGAGGTTTCACAGAGTGTTATAGGCCTGAATAAAGTTAACAGACTGTAATCTTGTGGCAGTATTCAAATTGCTGAGAAGTTTGGATTTTTTTTTCAAATCCTGCCTTTATTTATAGAACGTAAATATTTCTTGCATTCTTTCTATTTTTTCTTAATTCACGCTGAATCAATGAAAACTTCTTCACAGACCAGTATTGGCCCATAGTCTGGCATTTGAGGATTAGTGGTGTAATTAATGAATCTGGGAGAAACATTAGGAAGTAGCCCTTGGGTATACGTCTCACCAAAGGGCTGGAGAAGAGAATCGGTTGCTGCTCAGGTTTTTATGTCCTGGAAGAGTCAGTAGTCCAAGGTGACCAGACTGCCTAAGTCTGTGTATAGTATACACAGAGCGACTTAGAGGAAAAGAATCCTTGAGTAGATTAATCCCCAATGTCTTTGAGAAAGTGATTGGTTGGGTAAAATATTCTTAGCTCCCAGTAGAATTACAGCCTGTGGTGGCTAAGCCTTAGTTAGGATTTAGTTCTGACAAGATTAAAGTATTTTTTTTGGATCTGCTATAACCACAGACGAGGCATCAAAATATTATTTTGGCCCTCTCTCTGATCAAGTAGTTCTTGACCCCTGGTAGAATATGCAGATCACTTTTAGAGCTTTTTAAAAAGATCAGATCTGGGCCCCACTCCTGGAGATTCCGGTTGCTGGTAGAGCCTGACATCATTAAATTTCAAACTTCTGAAGTAGCATGTTAAAAGTACTATAATTATTAAAAGTTTCTCCAAGGAAAAACTTGTCTCCCTATGTTTTCCTTCGTCTTCCTCAGGTATAACCTGCAAGGATTCTGCCCTACTCCAGAAGGGGGGCATCAAGCAAGAAAAAAGGGAAGCTGACTCCCTAACAGGCAAATCCCAGGTAAGTTAGGGCTCCACTCTATTGTAATGCTCGGCTTTTTCTTTTTAGGTCTGTGAACTTTTGCCAAACATAGTTCCGTCTAAGAACATGACTATTTTAGTTGATGATATGCTGGACATCGGCTCTATTTTACTTGATGATACACTTTTTGGAAAATATTTAATTTTTGTATATTCTCTGTGCATCTGTACCCTTGAGATTGTAGATGATAATTGAAGGTATAGACATAGGGCCTACCCAGGGAATGTTTAGAATTAAAAGTGAAGTAAGCCAAGGGCAGAATCCTGAGCAATGTCATTTAATAGGCAGGAGCAGAAGAAACCTCAAAGGATACTGAAGTGAAAGGACCAAAGTGGTAGAGGAAAACCAGGAAAACATGATGTCACTGTGAAAGCAAGGAATGACCATATTTCAAGGAGAAATCCTTTAAAAGTTCAGAAAAGTGCAGCCTGAGTAGTGTCTATTCTCTTAACATCGTGGAGATACAAGAATGCATGGGAATAGAAGCCAGGTTGCAGAGGGTTGAGGAAAGAGGAAAAGTGAGGAGGTAGGCAAAACACATGTAGACAACTTATTCACAAAGACTGGCTCTGAGGCAGAGGGAGGATTTGTGTGTTTCAGTGTGATTGAAGGTAAACTATAAGGACAAGGTTGAGAATGCTGGATAGAAAAGTGCAACAGCTGATGGGATGAAGGCCCTTATAACCAGTATTTATGCAGTGCCTAACATTTCTAAGGGCTGGGAATATGATAGTAAATGAAACAAAATGCCTGCCTTTGTGGAGATTACATACTACTAGAAGTAGACAAACACAAGCAAATAAGATAATTGCAGATGGTAATAATTATTAGGGAGAAAATAAAGAAACAGACTGATTAGGAAGATGGCTACTTTATTGGGTATTCAGGAAAGGCCTATCTGACAAAGTGACATTGGGCTCTGAGACCTGAAGGATGAGGCATTAGCCGACAGCGTTTCTCAGTTAGAGATGCTCCCTGTTCTGCTAGGAGAGCCTACATTTTCATTATAAATTTCCCTCAAATCTGCCTTAAACTCTTCCTATTCTGAACTCTTTCTGTGTAAATTATTTGTACTCTATAGTAATTTTTTGTTCCACAATTATTCCAACCGGTTTTTCTCCTCGGTTAAAATGTAAGCTAATCTAGAGTTAGGACAGCCCTTCATTTTCCTTTCGCAGCCCTCAAAGAGTACCAAGTTGATAGGCCCCTAAGGTAACTTGATTTTTATCACTTGGAACTCCAAACGTTGTCCTATCAATTTTTTTTTGTATATTCTTGCCACCTACCCTGTTCTTTCCAAATTCATTTCTCCTCTAGTAATATCTTTGAGACCTTTGATTAAAAAGGAACTTAATGTTTTAGGAGCCAGTGACATTCGAAGATGTGGTTGTGGAATTCAGCGAGGAAGAGTGGGGGCAACTGGACCCTTCTGTAAAGAACCTGTACAGGGATGTGATGCTGGAGAACTATAGGAACCTGAATTCATTGCATAAAGGTGGCGTCTGCGTATTTACCTAATCTGCCCTTTAGTAGTCTCTTCATCTACTGTTAAAAACTACTGTTGAAGTGGTTGAGGGCATTTGGGTTTCAGTTTAGGTTTCCTAATAACTTCTGGGCACAATAGCAGATTTTCTTGCTGTATGTGATTGAAAGTCTTTTCTGATGTAGAGCTAGAAATACACAGGTCCACTGGCCTTATCTTTTAGCAGCTCTTAGACTACTACTTTGGGATGGGATTCTCTTCCCTATAAAAATGTCTGAAATGTGTTTGTTTGTTTTCCTTTTCCCCATGTACAGAGCATCTACTTTCCAAACCAGTTGAGACCTCCAGGTTGGAGAGTAAGGAAAAAAGTTGGATAATGGAGCAAGAAATTCTAAGAACAACTGTTTTTGGTAAGCAACAGGTAGATCTGAGGCATTTGTAAGAAGCTTCTGTTCATTAAATACACAGATAATGTACAACCCAGGGTTTGAGTTGTTGGTTGGGAGGTGACAGCAAACCAGCTAAACTTTGAAGAAGAAAAGTCATTGCTTTTTGTTCACAGATTCCTTTTCTTATATGGACAGGCAAAAAAGTGGTGTGGGTTAGGAACACAGACTCTTTTATTTTTTTTTAATTGAAGTATAGTTGGTTTACAATGTTGTGTTAGTTTCTGGTGTACAGCAAAGTGATTCAGTTATGCATATATGTGTGTGTGTGTGTGTGTGTGTGTGTGTGTGTGTGTATTCTTTTTCATATTCTTTTCCATTATGGCTTATTATAGGATATTGAATATGGCTGCCTGTGCTATACAGTAGGCCCTTGTTAGTTATCCATTCTATATATAATAGTTTGCATTTGCTAATCCCAAACTCCCAATCCATCCCTCCCCTCCTCCCTCCCCCTTGGCAACAAGTCTGTTCTCTATGTCTGTGAGTCTGTTTCTGTTTCGTAGATAAGTTCATTTGTGTCATATTTTAGATTCCACATATAAGTGATACTATATGATTTTTTTTTCTGATTTACTTAGTGTGATAATCTCTAGGTCCATCCATGTTGCTGCAACTGGCATTATTTCATTCTTTTTAGAGCTGAGTAATATTCCATTGCATATATGTACCACGTCTTTACCATTCATCCGTCAATGGACATTTAGGTTGTTTCCATGTCTTGGCTATTGTAAATAGTGCTGCCATGAACACTGGGGTGCATGTATCTTTTCGAATTATAGTTTTGTGTGGATATATGCCCAGGAGTGGGATTGCTGGATCATATGGCAACTCTATTTTTAGTTTTTTAAGGAACCTCCATACTGTTCTCCATAGTGGCTGCACCAGTTTACATTCCCACCAACAGTGTAGGAGGAGGAACACAGACTCTTAACACAGGCAGAGTTGCCTGGGGCAGGCTCCCTGCCAAGTTTCCTCTTCTGTAACGTAACAGTGTTTACCTCCACATTACTATGAGGATTAAATGAGTTGATATGTGTAGCACACTTAGAACAGCGTCTGGCATGTGGTGTTATATAAGCAAATGTTAGCCAACCTAACATTAAATCATATTCTCTCTTTTAAAGAAAAGGAAGTGCTTTATACTAGGGTGACTCCAGTAATCTTCCATTTTTCCTTCTTTTACTGTAGACCTCCTTAACTTGTGCCTTCCTACCTTCAACGTAATCTCTTTATTCTTATTAACATTTTGTTTGTGAAAAATTAGAAATTGTTGTGTGCTTAATATAAATTTTAGTAAATAAAGTATGAAGAGGAATATAACTCACCCTGTTACCTCACTACCCAGAGCTATGCAGTATTAACATCGTGGTTTGTTTTCTTAAGCCATTTTCTTTGTGATGATGTGTGCCTATGGCTTGTAAATATTTTTCAACAAAACTGGGATCATCGAGAATGTGTCATTATGTATTCTGCTCTTCTCACCTCATGTGATATCATGAACAAATACCCATTTAATTAGTCTATGAAAATGTGGTTTCTAATTTGCATATGACAGCCCCTCACATACATGTGTAATAATGAACCATTCCCCACCCCAACTGTTGGACATTTAGTTTGTTGCCAGGTTTTCAGGCATATATGATTCCTTTCACAGGATTCCTTCTTAGAAGAGAAACTTCATCATCAAAGGGTATAACTATATTAACTGTCTTGTTACATTAGGTTATATTGTCTACAAAAGAACCATGTTGTCTACTACCAACTCATACTCACTAATAATGAGAGTGTTACTATCACTTTAGTTATTATATCTCTATTATCACCTGAGCAAACACTGGGTATTATTTACCTGAAATCTTTATTAATTTGTTAGGCAATTGACTCCATTTCTTCTTTCATAAGGTAAATCCTCTCCCTGATTATCCTTTCAACCACATTTCTCCCTGCTTTTTTTAACTTATTTTTTCACCATTTCTGCCTCATTCTCCCATTAGCCTTTTAACATTTTCAGGTCATTATTAATTTTTTAACTTTCTCTCTCAACCCTACACCCTCTTCTAATACTCTGTTTCTCACCTCTTTATAGCCAGACTTCTCCGGGTGTTTTATACTTGCTTTTCTCTTTTCCTCATCTTTTATTCCTCAACCTGTTCCTGTTGAGCTCTTACCCAAAATACTAATCTTAAACAGTTCTTGTTCAAGTCACTCATGACTTTATCGGAGCGAGCTTCAGGGGACACTTTTTAATTCCTTCTCTCATTTGACTTCTCCACAGCAAGTGACACTGTTAACTGCTGCTCGTTCTGAAAACACTCCTAGGTTCCTGTAATACTCCTGAGTTTCTTCTCTTTCTGGCTAGTCTGTCTCTGTCTACTGCAGACCTGTCCTTCTCTACCTATCTAATACATTTCAGTTTTTCAACATTTGATCTCATCCTGTCTTCTCTTTTGACTCTGTATTTTCTTCCATCTACAACTGAAGCTTCAATTATCACACATTTATAGCAGCTTACAAGTTCATATCCCCAGCTCAGGCTTCAGCTCTGAACTAAAATTTATATACACATGACATTTCTCTTGGATGTCTCAAAGATGCCTTAAATTTCATAAAACCCAAGTGATTTTTTTCCTTTCCAGTATTCTTCCATTGTTCCCTAGCTGGATGAGCTGCCATCCATCCAGTTATACAAGTATAGTTTAAGTATTATCCTTGACAGCCTCTTCTCCTTCACCTCTCTAATACTTGTTTTTTATCCTACATATCTCTTAAATGTCTCTACTTCTCTATCTGCAATGCTATTACTGTAGTCCATGTCCTGTCATCTCTCACCTGAACTATCACCATAGCCTCTTGTCTTAATACGAGATCTTGGCTTCCCTCTTAGCTCTGTCTCCCCTCCACAACTCCAGTGTTTGAACCACACTGCAGTCATGGAGATCATGGTTTATCATGTACTTGCTGAAACCTCTGTACTGAATTCAGTTTTGCTTACTTCACAACACACTTGTCCCTACCTACTTTTCCAACCTCATCTCACAGGACATCCTTTTTGCACTCAAACCACACTGATCTACTCTGTCAGCCAGCATCAAATATGTATTAGCATCTACTGTGCCCTGTGCGCTCTGATAGGTGTTGGGGTTCAGTAGAGAAAAAACACTTCCATAGGGAACATATTTCTGTTGTCCCTTGAGTGTGGCTTGCCCTCTCCCATCACAGGACCTCTGTGCGTGTTGTTTCTTTACTTAATGCTCTTCCTCCTGTCTTTGCCTAGTTGACTCCTATTCCTTCAGATCTCAAATAGGTCCATATCTCCTCAGGGAAGCATTTCTTAACTAGGTTAGTTTTTTCTATATACTCCCATAGCACCATATTCTTTTCCTCTTACCATTTATCACAAATATACTCTACATGTGTCTCTGTGAGTCTCTGTCTCACCCTAGGCTTTGTGTTCCTTGAGGGAAGGTGACACGTCTCTTTCTGCCTACATTTATGTCTGCACCTTTTGCACATATGTAGGAACCAAAGAAACAGATAGATAGATGGATAGATACTGGATTATGAGAAAAGTAAAAATTATTTGTTTTGGTCACCTGTGATTCAGTAAATGGTTCTTTTATGTCCATTATCAAGATTTTAGAGGTTTTTAATTAGTATATTATAAGCTTATGTTAAATTCTCACTATTGACCATATTTGTGGCAAATGAGATGTGTCTGAAGACATTTTTAAAAATTATTTTATTCATGGAGCATGCCATATTTTTTATGTTATCATGTATCTCCCCCATTGTTTTATATCTGTTAATTTTATACATAAGAATTTTTCCATCCCAAAACTAAGGAACATTTTTTCATTTTATTCTGACTCCATCTACTTCATTATTTAAATATAATATACCTTAATCAATCTGCAAATTACTTCAGTAAATGTCATTTATTTTACCAGTTAATGGATTTTGGTGGATTAATGATGGCCACAAAATCTTTGTCACTCCCTCCATTGAAGTGTAGATGTTGTTTTCCCTCCCCTTGACTCTGAGCTGGCACTAGATTCTTTGATCAATAAAATGTAGCAGAAGTGACACTGTGCCAGTTCCAGGTCTAGCCTGTAACAGGACTTGCAGCTTCCGCTTCTTTCTCCTGGAATTCAGCAGCCACTAGTTTTAGTACCCTGATACCACTATGCTTATGAGAAGCCCAACTTGGCCACATGGCACATGTATACACACACACAAATACACACATGCATCATGCATTTTTTTTAAGATTTCCACATTTTTTTGAATTGAAGTGTAGTTGATTTACAATGTTATGTTAGTTTCAGGTGTACAGCAAAGTGATTCCATATATATATGGAATGAATATATATATATATATATATATATATATTCTTTTTCAGATTCTTTTCCCTTAATGGTTATTACAAAATACTGAGTACAGTTCCCTGTGCTATACAGTAGGTCCTTGTTGTTTATCTATTTTATATATAGAAGTGTGTATATATTAATCTCAAACTCCTAATTTTCCGTCCCCCCTTCCCCTTTGGTAACCATAAGTTTGTTTTCTATGTCAGTAGGTCTATTTCTATTTTGTATTTAAGTTCATTTGTATCATTTCTTTTTTTTTAGATTCCACATATGGGTGACATCATGATATTTGTCCTTTTCTTTCTGACTCATTTCATTTAGTATGATAATCTCTAGTCCATCCATGTTGCTGCAAATGGTATTATTTCATTCTTTTTTATAGCTGAGTAATATTCCATTGTATATATGTACCACATCTTTTTTATCCATTCCTCTGTTGATGGACACTTAGGTTGCTTCCACGTCTTGGCTATTGTAAATAGTGCTGCAGTGAACATTGAGGTGCATGCATCTTTTTGAATTATGGTTTTGTGTTGATATATGCCCAGGAGTGGGATTGCAGGATCATATGGTAGTTCTATTTTTAGTTTTTTAAGGAAATCTCCATACTGTTCTCCATAGTGGCTGTACCAATTTACATTCCCACCAACAATGTAGGATGGTTCCTTTTTCTCCACACCCTCTCCAGCATTTATTATTTATAGAATTTTTGATGATGGCCATTCTGACCAGTGTTAAGGTGATACCTCATTGTAGTTTTGATTTGCATTTCTCTAATAATTAGGGATGTTGAGCATCTTTTCATGTGCCTCTTGGCCATCTGTATGTCTTCTTTGGAGAAATGTCTATTTAGGTCTTCTGCCCATTTTTGGATTGGGTTGTTTGTTTTTTTGATATTGAGATATATGAGCTGTTTGTATATTTTGAAAATTAATCCCTTATCCGTTGCATCATTTGCAAATATTTTTCCCATTCTGTAGGTTGTCTTTTTGTTTTGTTTATGGTTTCCTTTGCTGTGTAAAAGTTTTTAAGTTTAATTAGGTCCCATTTATTTATTTTTGTTTTTATTTTCATTACTCTAGGAGATGGACCCAAAAAGATATTGCTGCATTTTTTGTCAGAGTGTTCTGCCTATGTTTTTATACGAGTTTTATAGTATCTGGTTTTACATTTAGGTTTTTAATTCATTTTGAGTTTATTTTTGTATATGGGGTTAGAGAATGTTCTAATTTCATTCTTTTACATGTAGCCTGTCCACTTTTCCTGGCACCACTTATTGAAGAGACTGTCTTTTATCCACTGTATATTCTTGCCTCCTTTATGGTAGATTAATTGACCGTAGGTGCATGGGTTTATTTCTGGGCTTTCTATCCTGTTTCACTGATCTGTATTTGTTTTTGTGCCAGTACCATACTGTTGTGATCACTGTAGCTTTGTAGTATAGTCTGAAGTCAGGGAGCCTGGTTCCTCCAGCTCCATTTTCTTTCTCAAGATTGCTTCAGCTATTCTCAAGATTGTCTTTTATGTTTCCATAGGAATTAAAAAATTTTTCGTTCTACTGTGAAAAATGCCATTTTCACAGTATGTATATAGTAGTGTGTATATATTAATCTCAAACTCCTAATTTATCCCTTCCCCCTTCTCCTTTGGTAACCATAAGTTTGTTTGTGTAATGCCAATTACACAAAATGTAATTTGATAGAGATTGCATTGAATCTGTAGATTGCCTTAGGTAGTATAGTCATTTTGGCAATATTGATTCTTCCAATCCAAGTACATGGTATATCCTTCCATCTGTTTGTGTCATCTTTGATTTCTTTCATCAGCATCTTATAGTTTTCAGAGTACAGGTTTTTTTTGCCTCCTTAGGTAGGTTTACTCTTAGGTATTTTATTCTTTTTGATATGATGGTAAACGGGATTGTTTCCTTAATTTCTCTTTCTGATCTTTTGTTGTTAGTGTATAGAAATGCAACAGATTTCTGTGTATTAATTTTGTATCCTGCAACGCTACTGAATTCATTGATGAGCTCTAGTAGTTTTCTGGTAGCGTCTTTAGGATTTTCTACACACACGTGTATATATATATATATATATATTTTTTTTTTTTTTTTTTTTTTTTTTTGCGGTACGCAGGCCTCTCACTGTTGTGGCCTATCCCGTTGCAGAGCACAGGCTCCGGATGCGCAGGCTCAGCAGCCATGGCTCACGGGCCCAGCTGCTCCGCGGCATGTGGTATCTTCCTGGACCGGGGCACGAATCCATGTCCCCTGCATCGGCAGGCGGACTCTCAACCACTGCACCACCAGGGAAGCCCCACACATGTATATTTTTAAGGCTTACCAAATGTTTCAGATCTAGAATAAGAATCAATGATCCAAGTTTACTAGAGACAGTGTAAGGTAAATTTGGATAGAGAATATAAAGCCAGATTTTGGAGAGTTTAACTAACTAGGTGATTTGAGAAGTTGGGGAAAATTGTTAGGCCAAAGAAAGGCAGAGGTGGTTTGGCAAGGGCTGGTCTCCAGAAGAGAAGTAGGCAGAGACCCAGAATTAGGATTATAGGCTAAGGTTTAAAGTGTTTATTTTTGTTTTAGGTTAGAGACAGGAACAAGGTCTTATAGATAAAGCACGGTTTATGAGTTTGGAATTAGTGGTCAGGAATAAGCCAGTGATTTGAAATCTATTAGAGCAAAAAGAGAACAAATCATTGGTTAATATTATGTGTAAAGATAAACAGTGGTATTAACACTAAAATCAACAGATTCTTAGTCCTATTACCATAATTATTTAATATTTACCTGAAGGTTTAAACTAATGAAAGAAAAATAAATGAAACAAATGAGAAAATTAATAGAAAAGAGAAAAATCTATTTGTGTATGATAACTTTCTACTTAGAAAATCCAAGAGACTCAGTATCAAAATGATTATATCTGTTTAGAATTTCGTTAAGGTGGCCAGATATAAAATAAAAATATTAGCAGCTTTTCTACATATTAGAAGCAAGTGACTTGAAAATAACAAAATACATGAGCGTGATTTTAGAAATAGAAGTAAGGAAGTTGCATGAAAAATGAGTTGTACAAATATGAGGAGAACATAGATTTACTTAGGGAAATACAACTAGGAATTTTGCTATTTAATAAATACTACTAGAACAAAATTACTATTTTGGTCATCTATTATTTCTAACAAATTACCCTAAAACTTAGTGACTTAAAACAATTATTTTATTAATTCTCACAATTTCATGAGTTGACTTAGGAGTTCTTACATTCCCTATGATGTTCGCTGAGGATGCAGTGTTCTGGGAGCTTGACTGGGATGGAATGGCCAAGATGACTTGGCCATTACAACTATGATCACATAGATGAAAGTTGATGCTAGCTGTCACTGGGAACTTAGCTAGTCCTGTGGACCACAACACCTATACATGGCCTCTACTGAGGCAAGGACTTCTCACAGCATGGCAACAAGGTTCTGAGAGGGAACATCCTGAGAGGAATTGAAAGCTGTGGGTCTTTTAAAGGCTAGGCCCAGGGACTTCCCTGGTGACGCAGTGGTTAAGAATACGCCTGCCAACGCAAGGGACACAGGTTCGATCCCTGATCCGGGAAGATCCCACATGCTGCGGAGCAACTAAGCCCTGCGCTTTAGAGCCTGCGAACCACACTACTGAGCACATGCACAACAACTACTGAAGCCCACGTGCCTAGAGCCCATGCTCTGCAACAAGAGAAGCCACCACAATGAGAAGCCCGTGCACCACAATGAAGAGTAGCCCCCGCTCACTGCAACTAGAGAAAACACAGTGAATATACAGTATACTGGGTATATTTATATAGAAACTAAGTGAAAAAGGAATTTGAGAAGGAAACTGGAACTTTATCAAATGAAATAGAGAAATGAAGGCAGGTGAAAACAGAAGAACCCAACCTGAATCAGAATAGGTAAAGTTTTGAGTTCTAGGAAACACATAGAAGTGTCTGAGCACTGTTAGAATCAGGAGTGATTATTTTGAGCCCAGGATAAGACTGGTTTCCCTGCTATCATATATTACAGTTATTTCTGCCTCTGTTAAATGCAGGGAATAATTGCTCTGTATGGAAAATAGGGGCACTATGATTGCAAGTTTGCTTTTAGCTGTTAAGCTATGGGACCTATAAATTTAGACATGTTCCTGAAGAAATGATTAAATTGGTATTTTTGAAGGGCTATTATGTGGAACACCTTGGGGTAAAAGAGACAGGATGCTAGAGAAAGGAAGATTAGGTATAACTTTCACAGACTAGTTATGAACCAGTGATGGCTTGAACTGTGATATGCCATGCCATCCCAGTTCATATGCTGATATTTTACCTAAGTTCTGTGTATTCTCCTTAGTATTCTTGAATAGCTCTCAGATTTTATGATCTCCTGATCCTTTTAAAAATATTTTTATCCCATTTATTTCTTCGTTAATCCTTGTTTTCTAACCTTGCCTCACATTTCCATTCTGTATTTAAAGACCCATAAAATATGCGTATACCCTTATATGGCTTAGTGTCCCTTTCCTAATTAAGCAGTTTCCCTTCTTCTAGTTCATGGACTTTTAAATTTATTTTTAGACAGAGAGATAGTTTCAGAAAATCAGGATTTAGTTCCAAAGCAGAGAATTTCTGGAGAAGAATCATCCCATGCAGTGATTATGACAAGACTGACTGAAAATGGACATCCTCCTTTAGATGCCTGGAAAAGTGATGATTGGTTATATAAGAACCAGGAACACTGGGACATAAATTTGCCACAAGAAGCTTTCGCTCATAATGCAGTCTACACTGAGGAGGGAGACTTTGAATATAGTGAAAATAAGGGAAGTTTTGATGTTAAGTCAGTTAACTCAACTTTTGACACACAACAGGGAGTTCCTATGAGAAGGGGTTCCCCAAAGTGTGATCAGCTTAAAACTAACATCGAATTTAATTTAGACTCAGTAGGTAAGCAACATTCAGAATATAACGGAAGTGGGAATGCCTTGAACTTGAATACAAATACTCAGCACCCAAAAAGTCATGCCACAGTGAATTCCTATGAATGTTATCAATGTGGGAAGGCCTTCAGCCGCAGTTCGTCTCTTGTTCGACATCAAATCATTCACACAGGAGAGAAACCCTATAAATGCAATGAATGTGGAAGATTCTTCAACCGACGTACAAACCTTACTAAGCATCAAAAAATTCACACTGAAGCAAAGGCCTCCGAAGGCAATAAATATGTAAAACTCCTCAGTCAGCCTGAAGACAGTAATAAAAATCCAAGATTCTGTTCTGCAAATAATCCCTATGAATGTGTTAACTGTGGAAAATCCTTCACCCGGAGCTCCTCACTTATTCGACATCAAGTGATTCATACAGGAGAGAAACCATTCAAATGTAAGGAATGTGAGAAAACTTTCAACAGGAGTTCAAACCTGATTAAACACCAAAAACTTCATACTTGAGAGAAGTCCTATGACAGGAAGAATGTGGGATTATCTTCAGTCAGAACTCATTCAAAGTCCATGAATTTATTCCGGAAGGAATCCTGTGAATATAGTAAATGAAAGAAAATGTTTGTTGGAGATTATTCTTTAATTGATATGACTGAATTAATATGGAGATAAATCTGTTATTGGATAGAAATCTGAGGGAGCTTTTCCAGGCTTCAAATGAAGTCATAAGGGTTCAGAGTTAAACATATCCACATGATAGTGTTTGTCTGTCATTATTCCGATATCCATTACCATCATCTTTCCCTAGTTCATAAATGGAACCTATGGAATACTTATATTTACCTGATCTATTGATGAAGTAGATATTAGGGAGGAGCCAAGCAATACCCTTGGAGTTGACATCTAATAAAACTCAAACTTTCAGTCCTTATAAGAAGGTCACAAGAAACCAGGAACTCACAAGAATATATCCATAGAAAGACACTTCTAAGGACTGACTCTGAATTAATGGCGAAGACCACAGTGACAGCCAGTTACTTCACACCTAGTAATATCCTTAGGTGTCCTCGTGTGGAGTGGGGACTGGAACTGGAAGAGGGTTTTCAACTGCAATGGTGGGTGGATGTGTTGTTAATCTACATGTATTCTCAACATCTGCATTTGTTGAAGTACTGTTTGGGATCTAGGCTTGAGAGACATCCATAGCCTTGGGCTGTCATTTATCCCAAACATTAAAAGGTGAACAGACTGTCCTAATACTCTGTGTACCAGAACTGCCTCTTTTTTCTGTAAGCTACATCAGGATCCCAAAGGGTTCTTGAGACAAGATGTTTATCTTAATTTGCCCCCAAAGATTCATACTGGAGACATTGCCAATGAACGTTGATGGTGACTTTTGTCAGAGTTCGTATGTTATCCAAAAGCAGAAAACATATTCTGGAGTGAACCCCTATGATGAGTTAATAAATGTGAAAAATTATTCTATGTTCATTTGTTCATTCTTTACATCACAAGCTGTTAAATTAAGACAAAACCCTACACAAGTATTGATAATTGACAGGGCAATTCATATAAACATAAGGCAACTTGTGGAGAATCCTAAGAGAAAAACACTCTGAACATAGGAAATTCTTGAGGTATTGTTAGACCTGCGCGGTCTCCTAGGAGTTTCGACTCGCCCAGGAAACAAGAGTCGGAAGTCGATGCAAAACGCAAGAGGTTTATTGAAGGCCGGTGCACCGGGGTTCCTTGGTCCTCACGCAGGAGGTCGAAGAAGGAACCCTTTTGGGCGCGAATATGTCAGTTTTATAGGTTCCCACTTCCCCGTATGTAAATTATAGATTTGGTTGTGTTCTCCTGCTGATTGGTCCCGGCTTAGGCTCGGACCAGAGAGGGAACTTGTCCCCAGCTGCCTGATTGGTCTTTGACAGACACCTTTTTTACATTTTGTTATCTCCCTCCTTCTCCCCAGCTGCCTGATTGGTCTTTGACAGACACCTTTTTTACATTTTGTTATCTCCCTCCTTCTCGGAAGGGGGCCGGACATCCTGGAAATTCACCCATTGTCTAAGAAGCCCCTATTGTCTGGAGAGTTCTTAATCATTAGCTGGAACAATGTCCCTCGAGTCCCACATTTCCCCCCTTTTTCTTGTGACTATTGATTCCAATCATGGAATCTCAACCTTCTGTTCGTAAACTTTGGTACTGTTGTCTTAACATTAGAACTTGTACAGTAATGATACGTTCTCTAATAAATGCTATCAAGCGATTTAGAACACATGGTCCAAAAGTTAAAATCATTAATAAAACAATAAGAGGTCCCAACAGAGTAGAGATTAAGGTGGTAAACCAGGGGGACTTATCAAACCATGATTGAAACCATCCTTTTTTGTTTTCTCTCTCCCTTTGTCTTTTATCTAAGCGTTCCCTTAGTTTATCCATGGTTTTGGTAATGGTTCCTGAATGATCAATATAAAAGCAACATTCTTTTTTTAGAGCAGCGCATAATCCCCCTTCTTTAAGAAACAGCAAATCTAGGCCTCTTCTATTCTGCAACACCATTTCTGAAAGTGAGGTGAGTGATTCCTTTAGTTGAGTTATGGAACTTTCTAATGCTCGAAGGTCGATGTCTACAGCCTGTCTTAAACTTGTATAATACTGGGGTTGTTGTATGAAGGCTGTGGTTCCTGTTCCTATCCCGGCAGGTATTCCTAGTCCTAGAAGGACAGCCAATGTGAGGGTTACAGGTTCTCTCTTCCTTTTTGTTTTTCCCTCGTATTCATCTAAGAAGGACGAATCTGAATGATAGATAAGTCTAGGAACTAATTGCACTAGCACACAAAAATCAGCTGAATTGTTGAGAACCTCTAGAGAGACACAAGGGGTTAGCCCCGTGTTACATGTCCACCATCCATCTTGGGGAGGTACAAGATATCCCGAGCCTGAAGGGAGGCTGAAATCATGACAAAGGTGTCGATGGGACTGGGGAGGTGTTCCTATACAAGTACCATTTCCAGAAACCGAAGACAGAGTTAATTTACTGTTCCCTTTCTGTTTCCATCGACAATGGTCCGGGGAGCTGACATTAGTATAATTAGAACTATATCCTATAGCATCATAATAAGGGGGAGGGGCAGCATAACAGAGCCAACATGATTTTGTAGCCTCCGGGTTTGTAGCATTAAGGACCGTAAAGGCTGCCTGCACCAAAGAAAGCATCCTATCCTGAGGAGTCCCAGGCTTAACTGTGGGTTCTTTGGATCCAGAGGTTTCATTAGTCTCATTCTTTGTTGACGTAGTTGAAGGGGCCGGGGGAAGCAAAGGGGGGCCAAGTACGGGATTTGGGCCTATTGATATAGGAGCAGGAGTCTCAATCTTTAGCTTAAGGGTCATTAATATTTCCAAATCATATCCATTCTTGTAAAATCTAATGTCCCATGAGTGGCCATTTACCCATTTTTTATCTTTTTTTCCAGGATTACTAAAGGAAATTTTGAGGGGGTGGCACCATCCTGAACATTCGGGGGCGACGGGTCGGGGACCCCTATAAGAAGTATGAGTGTAGTTGGCTGTTACTGTAATAAAATCCCAAGTTGAGGTGGGTCTCCAATAAGTATCTCCTGTGGTTTCACATCCCCAGTTTTGGCAATATAAATTTTCAGTTCCCCCACATTTATAATTCAGGGATCGGGGGCGATGGAACCCGGGGCATACATAGAAGGAGAGGGTTCTGAGCCAACTTCTTCGGACCTGGTTTTTACAACCCTCTCCAGAGTAATCAGCTTTAGTTAGAAGTTGGGACGGAGCATTATGCTGATCATAACTCTCTAGATCCCAATAGGGAGCTCCTATGGCCAGTTTACAGACATCAGGAAAAAGGTCTGGCCACCAGGTCCAGGGAGGGGCAGTATGGCTAATGGACCAGGTTATATCTCCAGTTTGAGAAATTACCTGCCAAGTTAGACGTTGGGGCAGGTGAGGGCTAAAATCACTTACAGTCAGTAAAGGCAGTAAAACCAAAATTATAAGTCTTAGGTTCGTAGAAGCTTGAGTTTGAGCGGGTTGTTGGTTCTTTGGGCCTGCCATCCTGATGATGCCACCGCTGGTGCAGCTTTCACGTGTGAAGCATGGATCCAGGCAGCGATGCCGTCCACTTTTATGGCCGTTGGGGTGGTTAGGAGGACAGTGTATGGTCCTTTCCATCGAGGTTCCAACGTCTGGGTTCGATGCCGACGGACGTATACAGAGTCTCCAACTTGGAAAGGATGAGTTTCTCCCGGTGTTCCCGGTGTTCCCGGTTGGTAGGCCTCGGCGAGTTGGGACCATATCTCCTTTTGGACCAGTTGGAGTCCCAATAGCCTAGCATACAAGTCAGTGTTATTTTGACAGTCTGGTTTTATTTCTTCTCCTAAGGTGAGAAGGGGAGGTGGGGCCCCGTATAGCACCTCAAAAGGAGTAAGATGGTACCGGGAAGGTGTATTCCTAACCCGGAACAGGGCTAAAGGAAGGAGCACCGTCCAATCTGTACCGCCAGTCTCCAAGGACAATTTGGTTAGGGTCTCTTTTAGAGTTCTATTCATTCTTTTTACCTGACCTGAACTCTGGGGTCTATATGCACAATGTAATTTCCAATCAGTCCCCAAATATCTGGCCACATCCTGACTTACCTGGGCGACGAAGGCTGGACCATTATCAGACCCTATTACCTTTGGTGCTCCAAATCGAGGAAAAATTTCTTCTAAAATCTTCTTGGCTACTACAGCAGCTGTTTCTTTCTTTGTTGGGAAAGCCTCTATCCATCCTGAAAAAGTGTCTACAAAAACTAAAAGGTATTTATTACCGTACCTTCCAGGACGCACTTCGGTAAAGTCCACCTCCCAGTAAGTTCCTGGGCGGTCCCCCCTGAGTCTCTTTCCAGTTTCAAGTTTCCCTTTGTGAGCATTTACCTGTTGACATGGGACGCATTCCTGCACAATTTGTTCAGCTAATTTTGTCATTCCAGGGGTTTCGTACCCGGCTTTTTGTAACAAGGCTACCATCTTTTTAGTCCCCAAATGTGTCCATCTGTGCATCTGTTGTAACATGGATTCTGCTTGCTGAGGGGACAAAGTTCCTTTTGTTGTGGCCGGGATGATTTCTTCGTTGCGGCCTGGTTTTTCAGGAACTTTATCTGACAGTCCTAGAATGACTTCTCCCGATGCTATTTCTCGGGCCACTTGGTCAACCATATTATTTCCCCTAATTATTGGGGTATTTCCTTTTTGATGTCCAGGGCAGTGGATGATACTGACTTTAGTAGGAAGCATGAGTGCAGTCAACAAAGCCATGATTTTGTCTTTGTTTTTAATTTCTTTGCCACCTGAAGTTAGTAGCCCTCTCTGTTGGTAAATGGCACCGTGGATATGAGCGGTAGCAAACGCATATCTACTGTCTGTGTAGATGTTTATTTTTTTATTCTCTGCCATCTCTAATGCCCTCGTCAGGGCAATTAATTCAGCTCGTTGGGCTGAGGTCCCTTGTGGTAGCGCCGCTGCCCATATGACTTGTTTTCCGTCTACCATGGCTGCCCCAGTTCGACGCTTACCTTCCTCCAGGAAACTGCTCCCATCCGTGAACCAGGTGAAATCAGCATCAGGGAGGGGCAGGTCCATCAGATCTGGCCTACTGCCGTGTGCTGCGGCCAGTACTTCCTGACAATCATGTATGATGGTGGAGCCTTCCAAGTCAGGATCAGGTAGCAAGGTGGCTGGATTGAGTCCTGTGGCTGGAGCAAACTTGATGCGATCTGAGTTTAGCAACAGGGTTTGGTAATGGGTCATCCTGGCATTAGTTAGCCACCTATCCGGTGGTTGACGGACTACATTTTCCAGGGCATGAGGAGCTGTTATCGTTAGATTTTGTCCTAAAGTTAGTTTGTCAGCATCTTTGACTAGAACGGCCACTGCAGCGATTATCTTTAAACAGGTGGGCCATCCTGATGCCACAGGGTCCAATTTTTTTGACAAATAAGCAACTGGGCGATTCCAGGGACCCAATTTCTGAGTCAATACTCCTTTTGCAATGCCCTTATTTTCGGCCACATATAAATGAAAAGGTTTGGTTACATCTGGCAGTCCTAGGGCTGGAGCTGAAAGTAAAGCTCGTTTGATTTGGTCAAAAGCCCGTTGTTCCTTATCGCCCCAAACGAAAGGAGTGCTGTTTTTGGTTAGGGGGTACAATGGGGCTGCCAGCTCAGCAAACCCTGGAATCCATAGTCTACAGAATCCGGCCGTCCCCAAAAATTCTCTAACCTGCCTGGCGTTTTTGGGAGCCAGAATTTGGGCCACTGCATCCTTTCTGCTCTCCGTGAGCCATCTTTGCCCCCCTTTTAATAGCTACCCCAGGTAACTGACCTGTTGTTGGCATATTTGTGCTTTCTTGGCTGAGGCTCTATATCCCAGGGTTCCAAGTTCCGTTAACAGTTTTTCAGTACCCTTGATACAATCTTCTTGGGTCTCAGCAGCTAATAAAATATCATCAACGTATTGGAGTAATGTTACCTGGGGATTTGATTCTCTATATAATGCCAAATCCTGATGGAGGGCTTCATCAAAGATGGTCGGGGAGTTCTTAAATCCCTGAGGTAGCCGTGTCCATGTCAGCTGACCAGACATTCCCGATGTTGGATCTTTCCATTCGAAGGCAAAGTAGGGTTGGCTCAGGGGAGAGAGTCTTAAACAGAAAAAAGCATCTTTAAGGTCCAAAACAGTATACCACGTATGTTGAGGTGGAAGAGTGCTCAGGAGGTTGTAAGGGTTTGGAACTGTGGGGTGGAGGTCTGCCACCCGTTTGTTTACCTCTCGTAGATCCTGCACCGGCCGATAATCATTTGTTCCTCGTTTCTTTACCGGCAGGAGAGGGGTGTTCCATGCTGATTGACATCTTATTAAGATGCCCAAGTCTAGTAGCCTCTGTATATGGGGACGGATACCATCTTTGGCTTTTCTACTCATGGGGTATTGACGGACCGTTATTGGGGTGGCAGTTGCCTTGAGTTCCACTAGCACCGGGGGCCGATTTTTGGCCATCCCCATTCCGGCAGTTTCTGCCCAGGCTTGAGGGAACCGAGTTACCCAATCTGTAACATTAACTCGTGAAGATGAAGGCTGCTCGTATAATTTATATTCATCTTCTAATTTCATAGTCAATATTTGAAGTAACCTTCCTTTATTATCAGTTATGGTGGGACCTTCTGGCTGAAAGTGGATTTGAGCCCCTACTTTGGAGAGTAAATCTCTTCCCAGCAAAGGATAGGGGCATTCCAGAATAATCAAAAATGAATGGGTTACTCGTCCAATCCCAAGATCTACTGTCCTTCGTGTGGTCCATGAATATTGTTTATTCCCAGTGGCTCCTTGTACCCATGACCTTTTAGCTGAGATAGGACCTTTTGAGTGGAGAAGGACGGAGTGCTGGGCTCCGGTATCTACCAAAAATTGAACAGGTTCCCCCTCCACTTTAAGAGTTACCCGGGGCTCGGGGAGAGGGTTCGAGCCCTGACTTTCTTAGTCTTCTTCTTCCAATGTTAAGATTTTGTTTCTGGTTGGCCTCCTCCATTCTTTTTCTTAGGGCATTCTCTCGCCCAATGTCCTTTTTCTTTACAGTAGGCACATTGGTCCTTGTCTAATGGTCGCCTTCTGTCTGCCGTTCGCCCTTCCTGCCCATTTCTATCCCCTATATTTCTTTCTCCAACCACAGTGGCCAGTATCTTACTTAAATTCCTCTCTTGTCTCTTATCTCGTCTTCTTTTACGGGCTGCCTGCTCTTTCTGCTTTCTTTTTTCCTTCTCTTCCTCTGTTTTTCTTTTGTTATATACTTTATCTGCCTCTTTTACTAACTCCTGAAGCGAAAATCCCTGCAAGCCATCTAGCCTCTGTAATTTTTTCCTAATATCAGGGGCCGCTTGATCAATGAAAGCCATTGCTACAGTAGCCCTATGTTCCTCCGAAGTTGGATCATAAGGGGTAAAGCGTCTAAAGGCTTCCATTAAACGTTCCAGGAACACAGTTGGCGATTCCTGAGGCCCCTGAGTTACTTCCCTTACCTTAGCCAAATTAGTGGGCCGTCTGGCCGCTCCATGGAGACCCGCCACCAGAGCCTGGCGATACATTTTCAGGCGCTCCCTACCTTCCGGGGCATTGAAATCCCAGTTTGGCCTGACGAGTGGGAAACCAACATCAATCTCGTTAGGCAGCTGGGTAGGTTGCCCATTGGCGCCTAATATATTTTTTCTGGCTTCTAAAAGAACCCGTTGCCTCTCCTCAGTCGTTAGGAGAGTCTGAAGCAGCTGCTGACAATCATCCCATGTGGGCTGGTGGGAGAAAACAAGAGATTCTATTAAAGCGGTAAGGGCCTGTGGATTTTCGGAAAAAGTTGGGTTATGCATTTTCCAATTATAAAGATCTGCAGAGGAAAAGGGCCAATATTGGAGAGGTCTATTCCCTTGGCCGTCGGGGGGGCCATACTCTTAACTAAGAGGTAGGGCAGTGGAGTCCGGGGAGATAGCCCTCCGGCTCCTAGTGCCCGCTGAGGGACCCCTTTCTTCTTCCATCATGGATGGTTCCCTTGGTGCCGAGGGCAGTGGAGCTGGGGGTCCTCTAGGTGGTAGGGGATTTGGGGCCGGAGGATAAGGGGGTGGGGAATCCAAAAGAAGCAAATCGGACTGCGGGTCAGGATAAATCGCCTTCGGTGGATCCGGGGCGTCAGGTAGCTTTTCCGTGTTGGGGTTTTTCTTTAAGGCTAATATCTCCGACGCTGCTGATGTGTGCGCGGACGTACCTGTTGAGGAAACAAAGGGCCGGACCCACGGAGGTGGGGAGAGAATTAAATCTTCCCAGACCAAGACATATGGTACTTGGTCTGGATGTCCGTGGGGATCTATATTAAATATCTTAGACTTCAACAGCTTAATCTTGTCTAATAAAAAGGATCCTTCGGGGGGCCATCCTATCTGAAATGTTGGCCATTCAGAGGCACACAAAGTCTGCCACTTTCCTTTCTTCACCTCTACCGAAAAATTATGGGCTCTGGCCCGAACTTCGGTCCAATGGCTTAGGGTAAGGGAAAGAGGAGTCGTCACAGTTTGTCCCATTGTCGTCCGTCAGAGAAGAAGAATAGACCACAATACAGAAACAGTTAAAACTCCATGAAACACATATACGCATGGGCCCCCGCGAGCTCGCTTCAAAACCGAAACTTCTTCAGATGGCAGTTATCACCAAGGGAACTGCCGAAACCGAGTGAAGGGGAGACAGAGTTTGCCTCTCCTTCCAGATGAGCCACCAGGGCGTCCCCTAGGGCTCATGGACGCCGGCTATTAGCACGTCTGCCTAGCCAGAGGTCCGATACAGATTCCATAATAAGCCGATTCTTACGGCTTTCCTCCGATAATGGCCCACAAAGAACAAGGGACAAACAGACAATCAAGCTCGAGCTTACCTGGTACCTCCAACTCCCGATGTTCTTGTGGTCCGGGGCGAGTGGAATCCCGGACGAGCCCCCAAATGTTAGACCTGCGCGGTCTCCTAGGAGTTTCGACTCGCCCAGGAAACAAGAGTCGGAAGTCGATGCAAAACGCAAGAGGTTTATTGAAGGCCGGTGCACCGGGGTTCCTTGGTCCTCACGCAGGAGGTCGAAGAAGGAACCCTTTTGGGCGCGAATATGTCAGTTTTATAGGTTCCCACTTCCCCGTATGTAAATTATAGATTTGGTTGTGTTCTCCTGCTGATTGGTCCCGGCTTAGGCTCGGACCAGAGGGGGAACTTGTCCCCAGCTGCCTGATTGGTCTTTGACAGACACCTTTTTTACATTTTGTTATCTCCCTCCTTCTCGGAAGGGGGCCGGACATCCTGGAAATTCACCCATTGTCTAAGAAGCCCCTATTGTCTGGAGAGTTCTTAATCATTAGCTGGAACAATGTCCCTCGAGTCCCACAGTATATAGTTCAGTCACTCATCAAAGCAATGACATGTTTAATATAATGGATTATGACATTCTCCTTTTAGGCATTCTGAGTCTAATAGTTCACCTTTTTTATAAGCTATACTTTTCTTTTGGCTGGTTGAAAGATAAAAGTACTATTTTCATTTGTTATCTTTTTTCTCAGCAGCTAGCTATTTGGGCCTAAGTGAAATACTTATTTTTACTCCTAAATCTCTACACTTTCCAAAAATTAAAAGATCTATATACTATTTACTAAGCTAAACATACTTAGATTCGAAGAAAACCCCTTTAGAGTACACTTAACATTTAATTTTTGCAGAAGAGTTACAGCCAGTTAACATCTTCCAGCCTTTTTCTGTAAACCTATTAATAAACATTTGAATTTCATCATGTGCATTCAAAGGCAGGTATCTAAGCTGAAACATGAAGAAAGTGAAAATTAGCTAGATTGTGTGTGGTGGAGTGTGGGAATGTTAGAAGAGATGAAAAAGGAGAAACAGTACAGAGCTACAGAGTGATGAGGGCATGGCATCAGGAAACACGTTCACTGACTGGAAAGTGGCACGGGAAAAGAGTGGAGCAGGAATACACAGAGGAGAAATTAGAGGGAGACTCAAAGGCCAGATCGTGAAAGGCCTTGTAAGCCACCTTAGAAGTTTGGACTTCATGCTAAAGCTAATGGCAAAAAGTGAAATTCCTGTCACCACAATTATTCAGTGCTCTGAAAGTGCCAGTTGGAATAATGAGAAAAGGAAAATAAATGGAAATTGGAAAGGAGAAAATCATTTGCTGATGATGTGGTAGACCATTAGGACAACCTAAAAAAATCAATTGAAAAACTTAAATTTAATAAGTTAATTCAGATATACTACATACACCCCACTTCCCTCAAAAAATACCTTGAATAAATGGAAACATGTTTCTGGATGAGAAGATAATTGTAGAGATGTTCAATCTCCCCACATTAAACCATTCTAATCAAATATTTCATTAGGAAGATTATTTCACCAAGTGATTATAAAGTTTATTTTGTAGAAGTAACAAGTTAAAATAGCTATATACCTTTTTATTAAAGGGGGATGATAAGAGGAGTCTTACTACTAGTAACATAGTGCAGTACTAACCTAGGAATTGACATCTCTGGAACAGAATTGATTGTAACTAGACCTAGATGTTTGTAAGAATTTAGCATGTCATAAATTATCACTTCACATTGGTGTGGAAAAAAGAATAGTTAATATTACATTTATATCATATGCAGGTATATTAATTAGGTGAATATATAATATAGGCTGATATTTATTAAAATCAAAAATTAAAAGTTGAACATCAATGAAAACTGGTCTAAAAAATTAGCTGCCAGTTCATGATAAAAGTATAACCAATAAACATGGGGGAAAATACTATCTTCACCAATAATAAAAACATAACACTTGGGGCTAATAACATATGAAAGGAATATTAAAGCTCAGTTTTAGCAGGACTGTCACAATGGCAACTCATAACCACTAACAGGAGTGTAAATAATTCCTACCTTTTTGGAGAGCTGACGGGTATGAAGAGCCTTTAAAAAGTCAGTACACAGAGGGAACAGATCAGGAGTTAAGGATTCAGGAACCTCAAGAGTGCATGTGTTTCCCCAGAGGGCAGCACTGGATGCACAGTCTACAATAGGAAAGTGCAAGAAAGCTGCAGAAAGGACCAGGCATCCAGCCTACAAAGCAAGGGAGTAATTGCAGAGCTCAACCTGAGACAGCAAAAAAGAACAAGTATGACTCGAGAACCACCAGACTCAGCAACAGCAGCAGCAACAACAGTCACTGAGGAGCTAGGTCGGAGATGAGCTAGGGGTGGGGCTTCCCTGGTGGCGCAGTGGTTAAGAATCCGCCTGTCAATGCAGGGGACACGGGTTCAATCTCTGGTCCGGGAAGATCCCACATGCCGCGGAGCAACTAAGCCTGTGCACCACAACTACTGAGCCCATGCGCCACAACTACTGAAGCCCACGCGCTCTAGGGCCCATGTGCTGCAACTACTGAGCCTGCACTCCAGAGCCTGCGAGCCACCACTACTGAGCCTATGTGCTGCAACTACTGAGCCCACATGCCACAACTACTGAAGCCCACGCACCTAGAGCCCGTGCTCCGCAACAAGAGAAACCACCGAAATGAGAAGCCCACGCACCGCGACAAAGAGTAGCCCCTGCTAGGCGCAATTAGAGAAAGCCCACATACAATGAAGACCCAGCACAGCCAAAAATAAATTTAAATTAAATTTTAAAAAAGATGAGCTAGGGGCAAGGCAAGCATATCACCCAGGCTCTCTTACATATACTTAAATATATCAATAAGCACTTAAATACTTGTCCATCTGTTTCATATTTAGGAAGCTGTGGTCAAGTTGTTATTGGCACAGATTCCTCTGGATCAAACAAAACACTGTTAATTCCTACCCTCCTGTAACTTATTGCAGTAATTATGACCCTTTGTCTCTAACACATGCCCACCATCTGTCATCTGCCACTTTTGAGTTATATGATTACCGTTAAGATCAAGAAACCCATTTCCATTGCAGCAATTTTCACCATCATCTCTAGCCTACACAGAACAGACACAGCAAAGCTCTTCAAGAATGTCTTTGCTCCTCTTTCAAAACATCCCTTAACTCTGGAGAAGAGAGTAATAATAAATTCTTTCCACTATTCCATCACCCTGCACCTCTGAACACTATTCTCTATGGTATTCGAGAAGTTATGTTATTAGAAGTAGGTCAAGTTTGATTCCAGGTTTTAATTACCCAGTTTAACAGAATAGGTTGCTCTTTCAGATGTTTAAAGCAACGTGTTAAACTCCAGGTTCCAGATGTTTGCACCCATGACGAATTCAACCCAAATGTAACTTACATTTGGTCCATGATAGACTCCCACACTTTCTCTCCCGGCTCTTGCTAATGTAATTACTGAGGTCTTGTAATTCGTACAGTACTAATTGGTATCTCCTCTAGGAGCAGGGAATGCTTGCATTTTTTTCTATCAGGGTTAAGTTGGGATCTAAGTCTCATTATGGGCCTGGAGCCACTGACAGTGGTGGGGAAGCGCAATGAAGAGATGTGGTATCAGTTTGTGAGGCAAATGCTCCAGATGTAATCAAGAGTAAACTTGAATGGAGTGGAGGTCTGACACCCTCAAGTAAGCAGATAAGGGATATTGTTGTTATTGACAAGAGAGGTTCAGAGGAATGGGGTGGCCATGTTCTTAGCCTCACTGGTGTCTCCTCAAATGCCTATCCATTGCTCTTCATCAGTTCTCTTACCATATCTCTGACCAGGTTATGAATTTAATTAGTGCTGCAATTTTGCAGCCATTTCAGTCAGAGTGTGATTTGGTCCTCAGCCGTATTTGCCTTGCAGCCGTTGATAACAAGCGCTAAAAACTATACTAAAAAACCGAAAACAACAACAACAAAAAAACGGACAGACAGAACCCTAGGACAAATGGTAAAAGCAAAGCTATACAGACAGAATCACACAAAGAAGCATACACATATACAGAAAAAGTGAAAAAGGAAAAAATATATTAAAAAGAAGAGAGCAACCAAATCAATAAACATCTACCAATTATAATAAACTCTAAATACTAAACTAAGATAAACATAAAACCAGAAACCAATTAGATGCAGAAAGCAAACCCCAAGTCTACAGTTGCCCCCAAAGTCCACCGCCTCAATTTTGGGATGATTCGCTGTCTATTCATGTATTCCACAGATGCAGGTACATCAAGTTGATTGTGGAGCTTTAATGCGCTGCTCCTGAGGCTGCTGGGAGAAATTTCCCTTTCTCTTCTTTGTTCTCACTGCTCCCCGGGGCTCTGCTTTGGATTTGGCCCCGCCTCTGCGTGTAGGTTGCCTGAGGGCGTCTGTTTTTCGCTCAGACAGGACGGGGTTGAAGGAGCAGCTGCTTCGGGGACTCCGGCTCACTCAGGCCGGGGGAGGGGGGCGGGGAGGAGTGCGGATGCGGGGCGAGCCTGCGGCGGCAGAGGCCGCGGGACGTTGCACCAGCCTGAGGCGCACCGTGCGTTCTTCCGGGGAAGTTGTCCCCGGATCCCGGGACCCTGGCAGTGGCGGGCTGCACAGGCTCCCGGGAGCGGAGGTGTGGAGAGTGACCTGTGCTCGCACACAGGCTTCTTGGTGGCTGCAGCAGCAGCCTTAGCGTTTCATGCCCAGTCTCTGGGGTCCGCGCTGATAGCCGCGGCTCTCGCCTGTCTCTGGAGCTCGTTTAGGTGCTCTGAATTCCCTGTCCTCGCGCACCCGAAACAATGGTCTCTTGCCTCTTAGGCAGGTCCAGACTTTTCCCCGGACTCTCTTCTAGCTAGCTGTGGCGCACTAGCCCCCTTCAGGCTGTGTTCACGCCGCCAACCCCAGTCCTTTCCCTGGGATCCGACCTCTGAAGGTGGACCCTCAGCTCCCAGCCCCGCCCGCCCCGGCGGCTGAGCAGACAAGCCTCTCGGGCTGGTGAGTGCTGGTCGGCACCGATCCTCTGTGCGGGAATCCCTCCGCTTTGCTCTCCGCGCCCCTGTTGCTGCGCTCTCCGTGGCTCCGAAGCTTCCCCCTCCGTCTCCACCAGTGAAGGGCCTTCCTCCTGTGTGAAGACTTTCCTCCTTCACAGCTCCCTCCCTGAGGGGCAGGTCCCGTCCCTATTCTTTTGTCTGTTTTTTCTATTTTCTTTTGCCCTATCCAGGTACGTGGGGAGTTTCTTGCCTTTTGGGAGGTCTGAGGTCTTCTGCCAGCGTTCAGTAGGTGTTCTGTAGGAGTTGTTCCACATGTAGATGTATTTCTGATGTATTTGTGGGGAGGAAGGTGATCCCCATGTCTTACTCCTCCGCCGTCTAGAAGGTCTCCTCCCAGCCGTTGAAAATGAGGAACTACTTAAAAACTGCCATAGGGACCTTTTGGTGATCCTCTTCTGTTTCTTAATTGTATGCTCACAGCTCTTGTTTACTCTTGTTCTCTGTTTATTCTTGAAGGTGACAGAGAAGCTAGATGGCTCCAAATTTTTAAAATCATTATTTTCATCATAGCAACTGAATGTCATAGCCACTTGATCTCTCAACACCTTGCCCTCTACCTGCACTTTTCTTCAATTCTGCCACTAGTGATAATTTGAGAAATCTCTATACCCTAAAATTAATTTTTTCCTCCAGCAAGGAGGTTATCTCTGTGCTGCTCCCAGTAACCCAATCCTGAACCCCATTTAGAGGATCTATTTTCTAGGACCACTTTGGTCCCAATAAGTATTTCAGTCTGGGTCCCAGCAGGAAACAGGTTCTAATTTTAAACTAATTTGATAATAGTTTAACAATCTGGGACTATTTAAAGAGGTGTGGGCAGAGTTTAGGGAAACCACAAGAAATAGGGAAGTATTCCAGTGGTAGTAACAAGGGGGTGTTTTATTCCTAGGCCTGAAGAGGAAGAGGAAGGAGCCATCTCCAGAAACTGGAGGGGAGAAAGTCATGTAAAGAAGGCACTTTGGTAAGAGCTGTGACTTCAGATCTAGAAGAGCAGCCAGTCAAAATTAACCCTCCAGTCTGTCAGGGCTTCCCATTGGCCAAACCTAGTCAAAGCCAGAGGGCTCGGGAGCCTATTGATATAGCCCATTTAGGCCAGCCTCCCAATGTTGGAGAAGGATAGGAGTGGATTTAGAAAGGCAAATGGAAGATGTCTGATACAGGATCCAAAATGACCTGATGAGGGACTTTTAGTGGACCTTAGTCTTCCTGAATATATCTATGATTCACATCCTTGGGAGTCCAGCTCTCCTTGGACTAGCTTCTGTACCCAATTAGGTTATCTGTAGCATAAGTAGAAGTGTTTTTGTTTGTTTGTTTTTGAGATACAACTGACACATAACATTAGTTTCAGGTATACAACATAATGATTCAATATTTGTATATATTGTGACCACAAGAAATCTAGTTAACATCCATCACCACACGTTACAAATTTTTTTTCTCGTGATGAGAACATTTAAAATTTACTCTCAGCAACTTTGAAATATACAATACAGTATTATTAACTATAGTCTCCATACTATACATTGCATCCCCAAGACTTACTTATGTTATAACTGGAAGTTTGTGCCTGTTAACCACATTCACCCATTTCACCCCCCCTCACTCTTGACAACCACCAGTCTGCTCTGTATCTATGAGTTTGGTTTTTTTGGGGGGGCGGTTAAGATTCCACATATAAGTGAGATCATACAGTGTTTTTCTTTCTCTAACTTATTTCACTTAGCATAATACCCTCAAGATCCATCTGTGTTATTGCAGATGGCAAGAGTTCCTTCTTTTTTATGGCTGAATAATATTCCATTGTGTATAAATATACATACTGCATCTTCTTTATCCATTTATGCATCAGTGGACACTTGGGTTGCTTCCATGTCTTGGCTATTGTAATTAATGCTGCTGTGAACATGGTAGTGAAGATATCTTTCCGATTTAGTGTTTTCATTTTTTTAGGATAAATACCCAGAACTGGAATGGCTGGGTCATACAGTAGTTCTATTTATAATTTTTTTAAGAACCTCCATACTCTTTTCCATAATGGCTGTACCAATTTACATTCCCACCAACAGTGCACAAGGGCTCCCTTTTCTCCACATCCTTGCTAATACATATTATTTCTTATCTTTTTGATAGCCATTCTAATAGATGTGAGGTGATATCTCACTGTGGTTTTGATTTGCATCTCCCTGATGATTAGTGATGTAAAGCTCCTTTTCATGTACCTTTTGTCTTTGTAAAAACGTCTATTCCAATCCTCTGCCTATTTTTTAATTAGATTGTCTGTTTTTGCTATTGAGTTGTGTTTATATATTTTGGATAGTAACCCCTTACCAGATATACTGTTTGCAAGTATTTTCTCCCATTTGGTAGGTTGCCTTTTCATTTTGTTGATGGTTTCTTTTGCTTGGCAGAAACTTTTCAGTTTGATGTAGTCTCACTTATTTTTGCTTTTGCTGCCTTTGCTTCTGGTGTCAAATCTAAAAAATCATCTCTAAATCTGAAGTCAGATAAAACTGTGAGTTGCTTAAAATGTGCATCCTGGTGATTTGATACATATACACTGTGAAAGGATTCCCCCCATCTAGTTAATTAATACATCACCTCCAGGCCAGCCAAACTTCTTGAAGGTGTTGTCCATACTGGCTCTGTACTGATGATCCCACTAACACATACCAGTACTTTTTTCAAGTTTGTGTATTTCTTTGAATAAAAAAAAAGTATTTCTATTGTTTGCACTAAATTATGACTGGATTATGAACAGTGGCTCTGACTGGGATCTATTCATTATTACCTTAATAGATGTGATCTTTGAACTTAGTAATTTACCAATACTAGTTCTGCTCTGTCAATTTTCTCCAAGGATCCCTTGATATTCAAGTTGATTTCTCTTGCCCTCATTACTTCATTTTGATGTTGTAATGACTGAAATAGGTTATTTCTTAAAAGAAGGATCTACTATTGTTTGTCAGAGACATTAACTAGGTACCAGTCTAGCAAGTGAGGAAAATCATAAGAGATATCACTTACTAAATATATATGACAATGAGTTTAGTGGCTAAAAAAACAGTTTCTGAGAAATAAAAATACATAGGATTAGTATTTTGATTTCCTTTTTTTAATGAAAATGCTTCTTACAAAACATTTCATCCCTAATATAGTCTTAAGAAATATGGAAAATCAAACTTCTGGTTTTAATCCTGGATTTGCTACTAATTTGTCCTATAACCAGTTATTTAACTTGGGGCTCTGATTTCTCACCTGAGAAGGGGGATAACTGGCCCACATTTTGATTGTTATACAGCTCAAATGAAATAATATATTACTTATTACTGAAGTACAAGAGTTGCAAATGAAATGCAAAGATATAGTTTTCATTGTTATTAGCACTCAGTGATGTAGCAGTGTTTGGCTCATGGTAATCGCTCAAAAGTCACAGCCATTATAACTATAATAATTGACCAAAGAAGCAATAGCCTGGCTCAGAAATTAACAATCAACCCTCCAAAACATCAAATGCAATAAATTCTAAATTCCAGGGATGAAGGAGTCCTCAACTGTATGTGTTCAGGCTTTCTAAGAGTCAAACTTCTTTTTCTGTGGAAGAACCTGTAGCACCAGAATTCATCATAGATAGAGCAGTTCATGTTTAGACAGGGATAAATCCCACCTTACCCCACCACCTACTTTAATATATTGATATTTTCAATTATGAAATGGTTGGAAATTTTCTTTCAAAAGGAGAGAGGCGTGCCTTTACTTTTCCCATCTATCATTGAACCAGGAAAGGAAGGTAACAACTCTTGGAGACCTATTCAGAGCTAAAATATAAACTACGGAAAAATCCATTCAAAGATCCTGTGCCTGTGTTAGTACTCTCAAATATCTGAATGTGTGTGTCTGTGTTTATACATGTGAATGCAGGCTTACCAAGGATAACAGATACTGACTAGATCAAAGCAGTTATTTCTAAAACAACAAAATCCAGCAAAAACTAACACTTGGGAGCATATTCACCAGTTGCCTGACAATCTAAAGGTGGGTACTGATGGGGATCTGCCCAGGTGGAAGACAGCAGGAGAGCAAAGGGGGCCTTTTGCCCATTGGAAGATAAAACCAAAGATATCTGGTCTAATACTAAAATATAGGCATAACTTGGAGATACTGTGGGTTCGGTTCCAGACCACCTCAATAAAGAAAATAATGCAATAAAACGAGTCACATGAATTTTTTTTTTTTGGTTTCGCAGTGCATATGAAAGTCATGTTTACACTATACTGTAGTCTATTAAGTGCACAATAGCATTATTTCTAAAAGAAACAATATACAGGGCTTCCCTGGTGGCGCAGTGGTTGGGAGTCCGCTTGCTGATGCAGGAGACGGGGGTTCGTGCCCCGGTCCGGGAGGATCCCACATGCCGCGGAGCGGCTGGGCCCGTGAGCCACGGCCGCTGAGCCTGCGCGTCCGGAGCCTGTGCTCTGCGGTGGGAGGGGCCACAGCAGTGAGAGGCCCGCATACTGCAAAAAAAAAAAAAAAAAAAAAGAAACCATATACATACCTTAATTTAAAAATACTTTATTGCTAAAAAATGCTAACCATCATCTGACAATGCAGGGTTGCCACAAACCTTCAATTCGTAAAAAACAAACAAACAAACAAAAAACCTCATCATTTGTGAAGCACAGTTAAGTGAGGTATGCCTGTATGCATGTCATAGAGGAAACCAAGTAATTAAAAAGGACAGGAGATAGAAGGGTTGAGGGAAGAAAAGGAAGAGGCTATTAGAAGATTAAACTTCCAGGAATAACGGAATTTTCCTTTGTGTCTTCATGGGTACGAAATGGTAACATCTCAGTGGTTTTGATTTCTGAATGAAAATGTATAATTTTTGGAATTAAAAAAAAAGTCTAAATCAATATTCTGCATCAGCTTCTATCTGTTTGGCTCTTTGATCCTAAAATAATTCCTTCATGTTCACTATTTAGTGGATAACACAAAAGTGGGAGAGAAGGCTGACATGAGGACTACCTGCACAGTGACTTGCTTGATGCTGTTTTAAAGTTTTATTTCTTGTCAATTGCATTATGAATATAAAAAGAGTACTAGTTTAAAGAGGAAGGGAATTTTTCAATCAGGTTTCTCTTCCTGTGACTCAGTTTTCATATAAAAGCAACTGGAAGGCTTCCCTGGTGGCGCAGTAGTTGAGAATCCACCTGCCAATGCAGGGGACATGGGTTCGATCCCTGGTCTGGGAAGATCCCACGTGCCACAGAGCAACTAAGCCCATGTGCCACAACTACTGAGCCTATGCTCTTAGAGCCCATGCTCTGCAGCAAGAGAAGCCACCGCAATGAGAAGCCCACATGCAGCAGTGAAGACCCAACACAGCCAAAAAAATAAAGAAAAAAAAAAAAGCAACTGGGAATACTACTTCTGTATGGGGCACATGTAAAAATTTTAATGGATTCTTTGTTCCTAAACCCCAAAATTCTAAATTTTTTTCTCTCAATGGACTTGAAATCATTTTAAGATGTGAAGTTATGATGATACTGTCTCTTCAACAGTATCCATCCCGTAAACATTTATAGTGTGTCAACACTGTGCTAGAAGTCAGAAACACTACAGGAACTCCTAATGCCTATATAGAAGGTACTACAGAAATGATGTGAAAGCACAGGATTCCAGAGACCAGATTTGACAATGTTTAAGCCTCCAGCATGGGACAAGATCTCCGAGATGACTCTGAAACTGCGTTTTCAGATGGAGAAGAAACGCTTACTGACCTGAGTCCTAGCTATGAAGGGATCCATCCCTCCTTTTCTGTTCTCTTCCCCTAGGGAAGGGCAGAATGGTGGGAAGACGGCCGGTGGAGTGTAGGGACTGTCACTTTTGTAGTCTGAAGAGGTCAGCTTCTCTAGAATAGAGCGCTGTAAACCAGCCCGGACCCCCACCCTCTCCAGAAATTAGGCGGATCCCAAACCATTCGCACCAGCTCCCAGCATAAAGTCGGCCCAGCTCAGCCCGGAGTGGTCTGAGCTCACTGCTACCGCGAGAGCAGTAGGAGTTCCGTATGAGCCTTAAAGGATCTTCACTAAGAGCGTGTGCAATTGGTAGCTTCAGCCTATCAACAAAAATAAGAAATCAAGCTAAACCTGTGCTTGCCCTCAGGAGTCTCTCCAGTCTGAGAGTTGGGCAGGCCTGAAGGCTCGGACTGCTTGCCAAGGCAGTAAGGATACTTGAGTCCTCGCCTAAGAAACAGTCTAGCCACTGCAGCCTCTGGACGTATTCCGCTGAGAGGCACCACCCCTTGCGGCCCCGGTGGAGCGGTTTGGCGCCAGCACAGTCCGCTGCTGCGTTAGTCCTCCTGCTGTAGAGCAGTGGGGCTTTCCTGGCCAGGTGGCTCATGTATTCTCTGCGGATCCCGGAATCCACACATTTTCCCATGAAAACTGGGTAACTGTTCTGTCCTTTGGGCTTCTCTTCAATTGCTATTAGAAGTGTCTGGTGACCTCTAGTCTCCAGTACTATGAAACAGACTTGCCATTTGGTGCCTGGAGACTTGGTGAGATTTCCAGCTGGGTCTCACCACTTGGTTTCCTCGGGCTAATCGTGAGCCTTTCCAAGCCACGATTTTTCTTGACTATAGAGTGCACTTAGTAGGACCTTTCTTGACGTGATTGTGAAATTAAAATGACGTTAAACTTTTGAGAAGACTTCCCGGCAACAGGGTCCTGTGAAAATCAATAGTTTACTATGTAGTATGCACTATTCTAGAGATACAAGTTCACAAGAGATCTTAGGACTCTTGTTATTTCAACCCTTTTAATTTACAGCTAAGGGCTTCCCTGGTGGCGCAGTGGTTGAGAGTCCGCCTGCCAATGCAGGGGACACGAGTTTGTGCCCCGGTCTGGGAAGATCCCACATGCCGCGGAGCGGCTGGGCCCGTGAGCCATGGCCGCTGAGCCTGCGAGTCCGGAGCCTGTGCTCCGCAACGGGAGAGGCCACAACAGTGAGAGGCCCACGTACCGCAAAAAAAAAAAAAAAAAAAGGAAACTGAGGACTTCCCTGGTGGCATAGTGGATGAGACTCTGTGCTCCCAGTGCAAGGGGCCTGGGTTCCATCCCTGGTCAGGGAACTAGATCCCACATGCATGCCGCAACTAAGAGTTCACATGCCACAACTAAGGAGCCCACATGCTGCAACCGAGAAGCCCATGAGCCACAACTAAGGAGCCCGCCTGTCACAACTAAGACCCGGCGCAACCAAATAAATATTAAAAAAAAAAGAAAAGGAAACTGCCTCCTACTATCAAAACTCATTGACACCACCTCGTTGTCTTGTCTACTATATGGCCTCATGACCTCCATTCTTGCTCCTCTTCCCCTCACTCTACAAAATATCCAGTCTCTGGATATCCAGTCACTGTTGTTGAAGTCTTTTCCAAATGACATACTGTTGTTGCTTTGTTTAAGATTCTTTAATGTCTCTCCATGACCATGAGAAATTTTTTAGCTTGGCACAATAAGTCCTTCATGACCTGGCCATCCTGTAACCTCAACTTTCGCTTTTATACTTTATAATCCAACAATGTCAAGTACTTAGCTTTGACATTGTTGTCAGGTACTTTGACATTACTTGTAGCTGGCTGTATACATCATGTAATTTCATTATTCCATTTCTTTGCACAAATTATACCTTCTGCCTCCTATCTTTTAACCCAATAACTGAATATAGAAAATCATTATAAAAATTAACTAAAATAATTGAAAACTTCATACATAAGTACATTTATGGCAGTTCAATTCATGATATAAAAATTAAAACAGTCTAAATACCCGATAATATAGCGATAAGTATTATGGTACAGCCACACAATGGAATGTCATGTAATCATTAACATTTTAAATAAGTTGTATGTAAAATTTTATTTTTTTAAATGACACCAATAAAAATATAAAAAATACAGAAAAGCATGAAGAACATAAAGATAACCAAAGATCCTCTCAAAGAAGCCCACTAATAACATTTTTGTATACATCCAATGTTTTCCCCATGGAAATATCTGTATAAATATAAATAGAATCTTACCCCATAGAGTTCTATATCTTGTACTTTTAACACCATAAGTATATTTTTATTATAACATTCTTGGAAAATATACGTTTTAATGACTGCATAAGATTACATCATGTAGATGAACCATAATTTATATGACTTTTCCCCTATTTAGGGGGGAGGGCAGCATAGAAATATTATAATAAATATCTTAAACATTTATCTGTGTACGTGTTCTAATGTGGTTCAGAATGCTTAGCCCAGACCCACCACTTTCTGGAGAAACCTATTTGAACATCAGCCCTTACAACCATGTTATATGCCTTATCACTTCATCCCTGGGCATGTCTGAGAGCACCAGAGTGAACATCTGATACAAAGCAGGCCAATCCAAAGGCTTACCGGTAGCCTATAGTTTGGCCTGGTCTCAGACTTGTCAGGAGGTAGTAGTTATAAGTTGAGCCAATCATCTTCCCCTACTCAGAAATCTAAACAGAGACCCGGAAGTTACAAGTTAGTGATGGGCAATAAAATTGAAAACAACATATTCAAGGATGTGGTGGCAATTATAAGCATGCACAGAGTGAGTAAACAGGAGGTCAGTCTGTAGAGAAGAGAGGAATAACCAAAGAGAAACAAAAGTTCTTGAAAGAGTAGCCTCCTTGTCTAATGGCTTTCTACGGCAAATGCTCATATTGAAGCTTCTGTCCTAGTGTTTTCTTTTTCTTTTCTGGTGAGGTTTTAAAACATAATGTTATATAACTCAATTTTTATATGAAATAACTTAAGTGGATCTCTGTTCTTTGCAAATAGAACTACCCTAATAACACAACAATGTAAAGCAATTATACTCCATTAAAGATGTTTAAAAAAAAAAAATGAAGTACCCTAATAGAGTGTAACTCTATTTCCACAGGATATACACTAGGTATGAAATCACTATAGGACAAAGAATAATAACAATTTTAAGGCTTATAATTGGCCAAATAGCTTTACCAAAGCATGTCAATTTACCCTCAACATAAGTAGTGTATAAGTATCAATCATTCTGTATTCTCACTAAAAATAGCTATTACAATTTTTGTTAATGATAGTGGTATTTTCATTGCTTTAATCTGTTGACGTCCTTTGCCATTTTTTAAAGTTGGTGTCCATCTCTTGTATTAACTTATAAAAGTTCATAACTGTCCTAATCAGGGCAAATATTTTCCCTGTTGTCTTGACTTCCGTATGTTCTTAACCTATAGTTTAAATTTTTTTAATGTGGTCAAATTCCTAGGTATTTTTTCTGAGTTCTTCCATTTCATCAAACTCTCAAAAAATGCATGTGTGTTTTCAACCATGGAAAAACCCACTTTGGTGAATTTTAAACATTTTATGTTTAAAATGGTAGAACCTCCTCTAAAAGAAAAAAAAGAAAGAAATCTTGTGCTAATCTTGAACGTGAATCAGAAAAGATGGATGGGGTTAACTTGTGGCTTTGTTTTTGATGAACCAGCCTTCATGAAACCATATGGAGGTTCATGGAACACAGTTTGAAAACCTGTGCTTTAATCAATATATATTAGATCAGTATATGTGATATAGGTCATGAGACGAAAGCCTAATTTTATTTTTCACGAAAGAGTTAAATAATTTTCTCAGCACCATTTACTGAATAATCCTTCTATACATAAATCTTTTATCATATGTAAAGTATTTAAGCATATCTACTTAACATTTTATATATATATATATGTAATCCATATACTGGTTTATTTTTAAGCCATTTAGTAATAACTGAGCATCCTGAACATTTTTTCAAATGTACAATCAAGTTCTCAATATTTTAACTTCAATATATCATTTATTATATGTTAGGGCAATCTCATTAATCTTTCTTATAATTATCTTTGCTCTTCTCCAATATCTATTTTTCTTAAAAGACTTTAGAATACTTTTTTCAATTTCACATCTCATTGGGATTTTGATGAGATTGGAAATAAATCTATAAATTAAGAACATCCGCTCTATACAAGTCCCTTTATTTTCAATTAAATGTTTTGTTTTTCATTATTTTCATTCTACATTTTTGCTATTTGTTCCTTTTAAAGAAATTTTAGTATTTCAAACCCTTTTTTGCACCCATTGTATTTTTCTGATTATTACAAGAGTTTAGGAAACTTGGTTTTTATATTATTACCCACCTTAATGGGTTTAATCAGTTCATTTAAAATTAACCTTTAAAAGTATATTGTAGGCATGCTTTTGTTTGCCTAATAAACATTTGCCTATTCTTTTATATCAATAAATCAATATTGAGCAATCAATCAATTGAAAATTGGTCAATTGACCAATATCATTTTGCTTTAATCTTTTCTGTTGTAATAGCATATAAGTAAAATTTTAATTCAATCAAGGGTTTTCAAAACTTTTTAAGGGGAGATTTAACCTATTTTGATAAATTTGATTTCCTCTCATCTTGATCCATGTTCTCCAATTTTTTAGATCTTCATGTTGTTTTTGTTTTCTGTCTTTTGCTATAGGCACTGAATATTCTTTGCTTTTATCTTCTCTGTTTTGAAAGAAATATGTTTTTAGTTATTTTAGTTGCAATTTCTAACTTTGTAAAAAAATATTTAGACCTTTATTTCTAGGGTTGTTAAAGTCAAGAAGAAAATGTAATGAATCCATGCTATTTAAGGTCAGAGATGTAGCACACTTTCTTTTGCTGTCCTTCCCTCATTTGGTAGCCAAATTTAGCAAATAAAAACACAGGGTGCTGTTAAGTTTGAATTTATATGAACAAATAATTTGTTAGTATAAGTTCCATGCAATAATTGGGACATACTTAATACTAAAAAATTATCATTGTATATCTGAAAATCATACCTAACTGGGTGTCCTGGATTTTATCTGATAACCCTACTTTCCCATCCAGACTTTAACATATAATGCTTTTATACTCAACATTTGTATATTAAATATTTTCTTGTACAACTATTTAATAGTTTTGAAGTTTTGTAAACAAATTAACAATTATTCAAGACTTAACTGCATGTTTAACTGATTTTAGTGTTTGTTACCAGTTCTTTTACACTATGACTTCCACATTCTTGAGCTCTCTTTAAGAAAGGTACATATTTGGTATGTTTTCTGTTTTCTTATCTAATTTGTTACCTACAAACGTAAAAGACAATTTAGTTGATAAGATAAACTATGGGCGATAACATTTTTCAGCCTCACAGTTCTGAAGGTGTTATTCTGTTGTCTTTTGACAATTACTGTTGCAGAGGTCTTTATCCATTTTCCCTCTTTGGTTTTTTTAGAAAACCATAATTTTTCCACACCTCCTAGTGTCTGAACCTATGAATAAATGTGGAAAACTGGGAAGGGGAATGGGTGAGAGTGTATTATGGCTGGTTCTTGAGTTTTCTGGGTGACAGAAATAACATCTCTAAGATACCCTATCTTGGATAAGGGTCATACATTGTTTTCCGAATTTACTGGCCCTTTAGTTAGTTCTTCAACATTTGAGAACTTGTTGTCTACCAGTTTGAGTTTCAAGTATTGTGTGTTTTCATTTTTTTTCTGTAGCTTCTTAGGGACTTTACAGGTGAGTCAAGATGCTATTTCATTTATAGCTAGCCAATTTCAATTCAAACCAAAATATAAGAAAATGTTTTGAAGTCAGTGAAAATATAAAATTGAACATACAGTATGACTTCATGCACATGAAAATGCACAGGAAAAAAGGCTTAGAATGAAACAGGATGAAAAGTTTTCTTCTTGACTCTTCTATATATTTTATAATGACTATGCATAATATTTATTGTAGAAAAAGAAAATACATTTTAATTTAAAATATCCTCCTAAGGATCTCCTCTTGAAGCAAATGATTTTTAGTAGGAATTAGGGGAAACAATAAATGTTGCTTGGGATTATTTGGGTTATTTATAGAATTTTCTTCCCAGCAGCATTTACTGGGCTTAAGGTGAAGCTTTGATTAAAGCTGTTATAACTAAATGAACAGAATTATAAGGTTTTTCTTTTGCGGTTACTGTGAAGATGTGAATTCTGATCGAACCCCTTATAATACTCATGGCATTTATGAATCTTTTCTCCCATGTGGACTCTTTGATGAATTCGAAGAGCTGAGCTATGGCTGAAACCCTTACCACACTTAGCACATTGATAAGGCTTCTCTCCTGTGTGGACCCTCTGATGAATGTGAAGATTTGAGCTGTGACTAAAGCCCTTTCCACAATCATCACATTTATAGGGTTTTTCTCCTGTATGGACTCTCTGATGAATGAGAAGATGAGAACGCTGACTGAAGCCCTTCCCACACTGTTCACATTTATAGGGTTTCTCTCCAGTATGTACTCTTTGGTGAGTGTGAAGTTTGGAACTCTTGCTGAAGCCCTTCCCACATTCATGACAAGTATAGGGCTTCTCCCCTGTATGGACCCTCTGATGAATGCGAAGATCTGAGCTGTGACTGAAGTCCTTCCCACAGTCGTCACATTTGTAAGGCTTCTCTCCTGTATGCACTCTCTGATGGATTTGAAGATTTGAGCGCTGGGTAAAGCCCTTACCACAGTCATCACATTTATAGGACTTTTCTCCTGTGTGGACTAACTGATGGATTCGAAGATTTGACCTCTGACTGAAGCCCTTACCACACTCATCACACTTATATGGTTTTTCTCCTGTGTGGACTCTCTGATGAACATGAAGTACTGAACTCCGACTAAAACTCTTACCACACTGATCACACTTAAAAGGCTTCTCTCCTATGTGAAGTCTCTGGTGAATGTGAAGTAATGAATTTCTACCGAGGTCCTTATCACACTGCAGTCTATAGAGTTTCTCTTCTGTGTGGACTCTTTGATGACAGTGAAGACTGGAGATCTGACTGAAGCTCTTACTACACACATTACATATATAAGGTACCTCCCCTGGGTGGACTCTCTGATGAAAGTGAACACCGAAGCTCTGACTAAAATTACTGGCACCTTCATTACATCTGTACGGCTTCTTACCTATGTGGATTCTTGGATGTCTGTATAGGTCTGATCTCTGAGTGAAGCATGCTGTGCTGATGGAGCATGGATACAACTTTTCTCCAAGTTGATTTCTCTTGTGAACACACTGTGAGTTCCAATAATAACTTTCTTTACATTTATTATATCCACAGTATTTCTCTTCCACAGAGCCTTTCAGCAGGTCATTTTGGCATATCTCCCCAATGTACTCTGGAAGGGCTTCCTCTCCTGGGATATAAGAATGCGGACCTATGAGCTTCTGTTCTCTTTCCACAGAGAGATTTTTCCTGGATATGACAACATGGTATCTGCGTCCTTGAAAACCACGTGAATCACTCACATAGATTTCTCTACCATTGTCTTCAGTGTGTTTTGTTTCTAAGGACTGACAAGGTATAAACTTCGTATATTTTAAGTTCCTGGGAATTTTACCTTCAAAAGTCAGTTCATAGTTCCCAAACCCTGGTACTTGTGTGAAGAGTATTAACCATTCTTGAGAGTGAGAAAGGTGTTGCTGCTTTAGGTCTTTGGAATCTATACCTTGAACCATTTCCACATAGTTCTGATTATCATATATCTGAGTGCTGGCATTCCTCCAGCCTTGCCAGCAGGAAAGATGTTCATGTTCAAAATATCTGAATCTTTCTTCTTGGAGTCTGTAGCTCTCTTTCCAGTTTCCTAGAAAAATAAGCAGATAACCCAGTGGTAAGATGAAAGCTGTGCTTAAAAATTTCCAAGTATCTCAATCAACAAGCTCCAGAATTACAGGAATATATGTGTGGGTGCAAGTGGGAAAGAAGTGTTATGACTTAGGCTGCTCCATATTTGGGTGTGGAATTCATTTGTTTTTTCATCCATAGATGTATTCATTCATTCAACAAACATATCTTGAGCATCTACTACTTACCAGGTACTGTTAGAAATAAAAGAGAAAGCCTGACTGGTTTAATGGAAATAGTCTTAAAGACTGAGATTTACTTAGATTACTCTATTTGGGACATTATTATAAGAAATAAAATATTGTTTCTATTTTTCTGTTCTAAAATAGTATAGTAGATTGTGGAAAAAAATTCTCTACTTTATCTACATCTTTGGGTGTTCCCCTTACACAGTGACTCTAGGCTTGGCTATATAATTTGCTTTGGCCACTGGGACAAAAGTGAGACAAGCAGAGATTCGCAAAGTGCTTGTGCATTGGGGCTTGGCCTCTCTTGCTGGTTTTGAAAGTCCTGTGATCACCACCATGTAAATGAGCCTGGGCTGGCCTCCTTGAAGAGAGACATATGGTCAATACATGCCTGTTATAACACTGATACTGACCAACTGCCATTCAGGCTGTCCAGCTTCATCTTAGACCATCCAGCCCCAATCAAGTCACTCAATGATAGAAGATCCATCTAACCAACTAGAATCATGAAAAATAACACAGTTTGTTTTAAGTCACTAAGTTTGGGGTAGTTTGTTATACAGCAAAAGCTAACTTACAAATAGAACATGAAGAGAGAACAAATTGAGGACTGCACAAAATTATGGGCAGAAATCTGTGCTTTAAGTGTAATCTAGAAAATAAATAAGAATCACAAATACCTATTAATTACATAGCCAAAATGTTTTGGAAGATATCTTGCTTTCTTTACCTTCTATTTCTCATGTGATTTAAGAACCATTTTTGAGAATGGTTCTTCTACCTCAATATAGCACCCTAATAACCAAAATACTCAACAAAACTGGTCCCAGCCAGATGGCTTCACAGGTGAATTCTACCAAACATTTAGAGAAGAGCTAACACCTATCCTTCTCAAACTCTTCCAAAATATAGCAGAGGGAGGAACACTCCCAAACTCATTCCACAAGGCCACCATCACCTTGATACCAAAACCAGAGAAGGATGTCACAAAGAAAGAAAACTACAGGCCAATATCACTGAGGAACATAGATGCAAAAGTCCTCAACAAAATACTAGCAAACAGAATCCAACAGCACATTAAAAGGACCATACACCATGATCAAGTGGGGTTTATTCCAGGAATGCAAGGATTCTTCAATATACGCAAATCAATCAATGTGATAAACCATATTAACAAATTGAAGGAGAAAAGCCATATGATCATCTCAATAGATGCAGAGAAAGCTTTTGACAAAATTCAACACCCATTTATGATAAAAACCCTGCAGAAAGTAGGCATAGAGGGAACTTTCCTCAACATAATAAAGGCCATATATGACAAACCCACAGCCAGCATCGTTCTCAATGGTGAAAAACTGAAAGCATTTCCACTAAGATCAGGAACGAGACAAGGTTGCCCACTCTCACCACTATTATTCAATATAGTTTTGGAAGTTTTAGCCACAGCAATCAGAGAAGAAAAGGAAATAAAAGGAATCCAAATCACAAAAGAAGAAGTAAAGCTGTCACTGTTTGCAGATGACATGATACTATACATAGAGAATCCTAAAGAGGCTACCAGAAAACTACTAGAGCTAATCAATGAATTTGGTAAAGTTGCAGGATACAAAATTAATGCACAGAAATCTCTTGCATTCCTATACACTAATGATGAAAAATCTGAAAGTGAAATCAAGAAAACACTCCCATCTACCAGTGCAACAAAAATAATAAAATATCTAGGAATAAACCTACTTAAGGAGACAAAAGACCCTTATGCAGAAAATTATAAGACACTGATGAAAGAAATTAAAGATGATACAAATAGATGGAGAGATATACCATGTTCTTGGATTGGACGAGTCAACATTGTGAAAATGAATCTACTACCCAAAGCAATCTACAGATTCAATGCAATCCCTATCAAACTACCAATGGCATTTTTCACAGAACTAGAACAAAAAATTTCACAATTTGTATGGAAACACAAAAGACCCCGAATAGCCAAAGCAATCTTGAGAATGAAAAATGGAGCTGGAGGAATCAGGCTCCCAGACTTCAGACTATACTACAAAGCTACAGTAATCAAGACAGTATGGTACTGGCACAAAAACAGAAAGATAGATCAATGGAACAGGATAGAAAGCCCAGAGATAAACCCACACACATATGGTCACCTTATCTTTGATAAAGGAGGCAGGAATGTACAGTGGAGAAAAGGACAGCCTCTTCAATAAGTGGTGCTGGGAAAACTGGACAGCTACATGTAGAAGTATGAGATTAGATCACTCCCTAACACCATACACAAAAATAAGCTCAAAATGGATTAAAGACCTAAATGTAAGGCCAGAAACTATCAAACTCTTAGAGGAAAACATAGGCAGAACACTCTATGACATAAATCACAGCAAGATCCTTTTTGACCCACCTCTTAGAGAAATGGAAATAAAAATAAACAAATGGAACCTGATGAAACTTCAAAGCTTTTGCACAGCAAAGGAAACCATAAGACGAAAAGACAACCCTCAGAATGGGAGAAAATATTTGCAAATGAAGCAACTGACAAAGGATAATCTCCAAAATTTACAAGCAGCTCATGCAGCTCAGTAACAAAAAAACAAACAACCCAATCCAAAAATGGGCAGAAGACCTAAATAGACATTTCTCCAAAGAAGATATACAGACTGCCAACAAACACATGAAAGAATGCTCAACATCATTAATCATTAAAGAAATGCAAATCAAAACTACAATGAGATATCATCTCACACCAGTCAGAATGGCCATCATCAAAAAATCTAGAAACAATAAATGCTGGAGAGGGTGTGGAGAAAAGGGAACCCTCCTGCACTGCTGGTGGGAATGTGAATTGGTACAGCCACTATGGAGAACAGTATGGAGGTTCCTTAAAAACCTACAAATAGAACTACCATATGACCCAGCAATCCCACTACTGGGCATATACCCTGAGAAAACCATAATTCAAAAAGAGTCATGTACCAAAATGTTCATTGCAGCTCTATTTACGATAGCCCGGAGATGGAGACAACCAGAGCGCCCATCATCGGATGAATGGATAAAGAAGATGTGGCACATATATACAATGGAATATTACTCAGCCATAAAAAGAAACGAAATTGAGCTATTTGTAATGAGGTGGATAGACCTAGAGTCTGTCATACAGAGTGACGTAAGTCAGAAAGGGAAAGACAAATACTGTTTGCTAACACATATATATGGAATTTAAGAAAAAAAAATGTCATGAAGAACCTAGGGGTAAGGCAGGAATAAAGACACAGACCCACTGGAAAATGGACTTGAGGATATGGGGAGAGGGAAGGGTGAGCTGTGACAAAGCGAGAGAGAGGCATGGACATATATACACTACCAAACGTAAGGTAGATAGCTAGTGGGAAGCAGCCGCATAGCACAGGGATATCAGCTCGGTGCTTTTGTGACCACCTGGAGGGGTAGGATAGGGAGGGTGGGAGGGAGGGAGATGCAAGAGAGAAGAGATATGGGAACATATGTATATGTATAACTGATTCACTTTGCTATAAAGCAGAAACTAACACACCGTTGTAAAGCAATTATACCCCAATAAAGATGTTAAAAAAAAAAAAACAAACTGGTCCCAGAATAAACTAACCTTATTCCCTAAGAGTAGGGATAATTTACCTACTGACATGACATTTGTGTAGTTCTCCCACATGACCTCTCTGTAGAGCTTTTTTTGAGAAGAATCCAAGAATTTCCACTCCTCCCAAGTAAAATTAACAGTCACATCTTCAAATGTTATTGCCATCTGGTCGAAGATCAGGCTTTCCAGGAAGAAGAAATCTAAGTGAGAAGATGGACAAAGAAAAAGACATTCAGCAGGTAACATAAGTGGTAAACCAAAAAGAAAAAGAAATAACTCCAATAATGAAGAAAAACAAGAAAGGTAAGAGGAGACATAATAAGAGGTCAAGTACTTAAATAATGTATCCAATCACTGAACACCATCACCATCATAAGAAACATTTATATAGCATTTGTCTGCTAACCACTGAGCCAAGTAAGTACTCTTCACATATACTTCAAGTAATCCTCACAGCAATCCTATGTTGTGGATACTATTATTATCCTCATTTTACACATTAGTAATAATGGTTGAAAAAGATTAATTCCCAAGATCATGGACCTGGAGGTACTGCAGCTAGGACCCAGGTCTACATATTCTGGACCAGAACTATTTGCCAACTGTAACAATATTGCTTCATGTTGCTTATATTATTGCTTCATGGTTGATCACTTTAGACTGTTTACTTCCCACTGTGAGATGAGGAATTAGATTACCACCCATAGCATTAGCACTAATTTTCTGGTTAAATCAATAAGCAGTACTTATATAATTTTGAATATGATTATATACCATTTTTTTGTGGGGGGGAATTACCTGTTTAATTTTTATTTAATAAATTTACTGTCCTCAATTTTTTGATTTTTCAAAAGGCTTTATATAATCTATTTTATCAAGTGTCTCATCCCCTCACCCACCCCTTTATTTTGGAAAAGTCCATCATCCTGCCCCAGTCAGGGCCGGCTCCTCGTTAGTGCTCCATTTCAAGTTCATATGACTCTTCTTCTTTTGTGATTTTACACCATTAATTGGGAGGCACGTAACTACATGAGTTCAATCAAGCCTGTGAATGTTAAGCCTATGGCCATCGAAGAAAGCAAAGGTGAGAAACAGGCGAGGTTTTCTTCAAAGGAGAATGTCCAAACACGGTTACTAGGAAAGATTCCCAAGAATCATTTGAATCACTGTATGCCTTACGTCTTTATTACTATCCCTCATAAGTGGCTGGGTGTAGAATTCGAGAGTGAAAAGAATTTTTCTCAAAACTGCTTCACTGTTTATAAGCTTTTAGTGTTGCTAAGACTGATTTAAAGAACAAACAAACTGTAATTCCTTTGTGGGCAACTTTTTCTTTCCTCTCTGGAAATATTTTAGGGTCTTCTTTTGTGGCTGGCCCTCTGCCCCAAATGGTGTATGGATTTGAGCCTCTCCAAAGTTCACAGGGCTCATCAGTTCCTTTCTTGTCTGTATTACCCTGCTGAGTATTCTAGGATGTAACATCTTCAGCCCTATGTGGCTCTTACCACTATGCCAACTGTTGCCATCCAGGATTTTGTTGAAATTTCTCATTTGCTGATGGCTCTTCGGCTTCATCATTGTAAGTTCATAAATTTCTTGGTTTTTTACTATATCTATGCAGTTTTAGAAAGTAGAAGAGATAAATGCATGTATTCTAACTGTCTAAAAATATTTTAGTAGAAAGAATAAATCATAAGTTGGTTATGTGACAAATTCATTTTTCTTTGATGACACATTCTCAATTGTAAAGTTCAATTTAAAATGTTCAGTAAATACTAAGATTTAGGAATTTATTTTAAAAAATATACTAGAGATTAAGAGCCTCATTTTTTTTTTTACTGAAAGTTCATAAAAATTATAACAATGCTGGAGTAATATAAGTAAAAATTAAGTCTACCCTCCCCAAATAATTTAAGAAATAACCACTATAGTTTTCACTGTGTCCTTACGGACCTTTTTTCATACATACATACCCCACTAATGTTTTTTTCATAACACAGACATGATAATTCTGCAGTCTGCTTTTTTTACATAATGTGTAGTATACAACTTCCCGTTTCAGTACATATAGGCCTATGTTATTCGTGGTGATTTTAAAATATGTCCAGAAATTATCTGATACCTTTCCCTTCAAAAGGTGGAGCCTAATTCCCCACCCCTTGAATGTGGCCTGGGTTAGGGACTTACTTCTGATGAACAGGAAAAAAAAGCAGAAGGGGAGGCAATGGTGTGCAGCTTTCAAGACTAGCTCATAAAAGGCACTGCAGCTTCCTCCATGCTTTTTTTCTTGGATCAGTCACTCTAGGAGAAGCTACCTAACACACTGTATGAATAGTTAGGCAGCCCTGTAGAAAGGCCCATGTGGTGAGGAACTGAGGCCTTCTGTCCTCAGTAAGAAATGAGGCATCTGCCAACAGCCATGTGAGTGAACCATCTTAGAAGTGGATCCTCCAGCCCCAGTGAAGGCTTCCAATGAACTGTAGTCCTGCTGACAGCTTGACTGCAACCTCGTGTGAAACCCTGAGCCAGAACCACACTGCTATACTGTTCCCAGATTCCTGACCCTTAGAAACTGAGATAATAAATGTTTGTTGTTTTAAGCTGCTACATATAATTTATTATGCAGAAATAGATGGTTGATGCATTGTTGTAAAAGTTGCATAGCATTTCATGTTATGATGTTCCAAAATTTAACTGTTCCCATACTGATGAAGATTATTTCCAGTTTTCTGGCTATCATAATACAGCAGTGAACAACTCTCTTAAATACATCATTGAACACTCGTAATATTTCTAGAAGATACATTTCCAGAATTAGAACCACCAGGCATGTGCATTTCAGTTTACTAAAAAACACTGTAAAACTTTGAAAATATTTTTAAAAATTTGTTAAAAATATTCTCCCCCACTAGAAAGTTAAAAGCGGAATACCTACATTCAAAATTAGTAAGTACAAGTCTATAGAGGAAAAAAATTATAGAAAGCATAAATTAAGATGGCAAGTAAAATTATTAATAGACAAAAGGATACTAAAACAGTTTTAAAATATAGAGGCATATTGCTTAGAAGACACTCCAAACTACTGAATTCTAGAAGATTAAAAATGAAAAGACAGGCTAATCTATAACAGAAAAATATAGACAAAAATAAAGTAGGGGCTTCCCCAGTGGCGCAGTGCTTGGGAGTCCGCCTGCCGATTCAGGGGACGCGGGTTCGTGCCCCGGTCCGGGAAGATCCCACATGCCGCGGAGCGGCTGGGCCCGTGAGCCACGGCCGCTGAGCATGCGCGTCCGGAGCCTGTTGCTCCGCAACGGGAGAGGCCGCAGCAGTGAGAGGCCCGCGTACCGGAAAATAAATAAATAAATAAAGTAGGTTTTGCAATATTAATATTACATAAGGTAAAATCAAAGGAAAAAGTATTACCCGAGATTAACAGAGTAATTTTATGAGAAATGAAATTATTGCTCTTGGTGTGCCACCCACCAGAATTACGATTTTGTCAGAATTGCTCCAAGACTGTATATCAGAGGGTGGGGGGGTGAGAGAAGATGGGGACCATGAGATAGCAAAAATAACAGTAATTATAGTAAATGTGAATAGCTTAATCTCACAGATTAAAAGACACAGATTTGTAGGTTAAAAAAATGAGATTCAACATGTGGTTTAGAAGAGACACACTAAAAAGAAAAAAAACATGGGAATAAAAGGACGGAACAACATATTCCACACAAATATGAACCAAAAGAAAGCTGTAATGACAAACTTAACTTCAGCTGAGATAAAATTTATGGCAAAAAGTTTGTAACTATGTGTGGTGATGGATGTTAACTAGACATATTGTGGTGATCATTTTACAATATATACAAATATAGAATCATGTTGTATACCTGAAACTAATGTCAGTTATATCCCAATAAAAAATTTATGGCAAAAATATAAGGGACAAAAACACAGTTTTTTTTCTGTATTAATAAATAGTAAGACCAAAAAATATCCATTATAATTAAACTGCACCCACAAACAAAATTTCAAAATGTATTAAGTAACAACTATCGTAAGTTCAAGGAGATATAATATATACACCATTGATTGTAATTATAGATATTAATACACTCCTCTCAGAAAATGATAGATCAAGTAAAACCAAAGAACTCAACAATATAAAGACTAAACAGTACAATTAATACTCGAGTTATTTTTTCTGTGTTGAATTCTATACTCCCAAAACACTAAATACACATTATTTTCATGAACCCACAATACTGTTACAAGATTGACCATGTATTGGTCTATAAAAGGAATCTCAATAAATTCCAAATTATCAACATAACGCAGAATACATTCTCTAGATACAAGGTAATAAAATTAGGAACTATTAACAATGGAATTTAAAAATCCACACTTCTGGAACCCAAGTAACATATTAAATAGCCCTTAAATTTAAAAGGAAAATATAATGATAATTAAGAAAATTTGAATTGAATAATAATAATTACACATCAAAATTTTCAAGACCCAGATAAATAAGTACTAAAAGGAAATAAGAATAGCTACATATAATCAACCTAAGCATTCAACTCAGAAACTCAGAAAACAAAAACCCTCCCCCTCTAAAAACAAAGAGCAAACTTCAAAAAAGAAGGATAAAGCTGAAAGTCAAAGGGGCAATAAACAAATAGATGATGTGGAAATGCATAAGGCCAAAAGATGCTCTTAAAAAGTTAATGTCAAAAAAAATTTAATAAGTCAGATCTCTGCAAGTCTAATTTTTTTTTGAAAAGATGATTATAAACAAAATACTGGACAAAATGAGGAAATAACCACAGACATAAGACTTAAAATAATACAAGCGCATTATGAACTATATGCAAATACACTTGAACATCTATATAAAAGGACAAATTCCTAGTACAAAATGCCAATATAAAATGCCAAAACAGATTTTAAGAGTAATATAAAATTACATACCAGTAAGTATTAAAGGAAACTGAAATGGCAGCCAAGATTCTTTCTCCCTCCCCCAAAATCAAAGGCCCAAAGAGTTTTACAGTTGAGTTCTCGCAAATGTTCAATTAACAGTTAATTACTATTATAATCAAATTGTTTTAGAAAATAGAAAGTGAAACTTACTAGCTCATTATATGGCCAGTGTAATATTGATTACAAGACCTGATAGGAACAATACAAAAGAAAACTATAGGCCCATTTTTAAGTTTGATGGATATGTAAAAAATCCTAAATAGATATTAGCTAACTGAATTCAGAGATGTATGAAAAATGATAAAGCATAATTTATAACAGGAATGGAGGACAGTTCAACATGAGAAAATTAATCAACATAATGCACTACACTAATAGACTACAGAAGAAAACCACAATTATCTCAACTGATGCAGAAAAATTGTGTGATAAAGATCATAATGTTCACCGCCTATAAAGGTCTTACAAAAACTTTTAGCCAACTAGAAATAAAAAGAAACTACCTAAATTGGTAAAGGTTATATACTAAGAATCTACATCAAACATTAAGCTTAATGGAGAAATTTTATACGTATTTCCTTTACGATGGTAACAAGATAAGAATGCCCACCATCACCACTGCTTTCAAAATAGTACTAAGGGTTCTGACAAATACTATAAGAAAAGAAAAAGAAATAAGAAGCTAAGGATTAGAAGAAAAAACATAAAATGTCATTATTTGCATATGTTATGGCAATCTACCTAGAAAAACAAGAGTATGTGGATAAACCATAAACTGATGAAAAAGCTCAGCAAAATTACCAGACACAATAAAGCAAAAGCATCACGGTGTCAGCAATCAACTACCAGAAAACAAGATATTCACAACAGCAAAAAAACCCAAAAAAACAACTATCTTATAAAAAGATAGTTTTATCTTTGAAGACAACTCTCAAATTCCAATAAAGTAGAAAAAAGATTATCTGAATAAAGGGAGAAGCATGCCTCCATGTTCTTGGATGAGATGACTCAAATTCAATATACCTCCAGACGAATTTCTAGCTGGATTTTTTGAGGAACACGATATACTTTTTTTCCCTAAAATTTATAGGAAGGGAAAAGAAGTCCATAAAGACTTAAGTAAACCAAGCAGGAAGACTTGTTCTACTAGATACTGACATACCACCAAACTACAGTAGTAAAATCAGAACAAATAGACCAGTAGAACAGAATTGAGGACTCAGAGCCTAAGCAATGTACTTGTTTATATATGAAAACTTATTAACAATAAAGATGGCATTAAAAAATCAGAGAAGAATGGATTATTTACACTAGATGGTGGTGTGAAACTGATTAACTTTATGAGAAAAAATAAAGCTGGATTCCAATTTGATATCATATACAATGGGACACTAGATGGATTAAACACTTAAATGTTAAAGGGAAAGTTATAGAGTTAGTAAAAGAATATGTTAGGATTGAAAAACATTTACCATTGTTAAATGAATCCAAGGGCCAGTTCTTTTATAGCCCTGACTAGCTATAAAAGAAAAGAAAAAGGGGTTGGCACAAAGAGAAAAAAGTTAGAAATGAGATTAGTGAAAAAGCAACAGATAAAAATTTAATTGAACATTAGGTGGGCACTTTCCACCATTCTTTAGAACATAAATCTGAATGGGAAATGTATTTTTTCCTAGAAAACCATTTGATATAGCCCCAAGAAAAGGGAAAAATTCTGAACAGATCAGATATTTTGAAAGAAACTGGTCAAGTTATCAAAGAAATATGACCTTCACAATAACAACCCAAAAGTTTCCTTAAATGAATTCTTTCAGATTTGCAAAGAACAGATAATGTGATTCTATTAAACTATTCCAAGGCATATAAAAGAGTTATCAAAAATTTTAAGAAACTCAGGAAAACACTGAGACAGCAAAATCAGAAAACTACAGATCTATATTACTAATGAATATTGACATAAACTTCAGAAATAAAGTAAAACATAAGGCCAATAAAATGCAGCAACACCTGTGTTTATAATCTACTGCCACACAACTAGTTACTTCAAAACTGAGTGGCTTAAAACAATAATTATTATCTTTCATGGTTTCTCTGGGTCAGAAATTCACGGGTAGCTTGGCTGGGCAGTTCTGGTTTGGACCTCTCCTGAGAGTGATGTTGAGCTGTCAGCTAGTGCTGTATAAAACTATACATATAAATAAAAAGAAGATTCACTTTATACAAATTTAAGTTATATAAACAAAGAAGTCCTTAAAAGTAAAAGGCAAATGATAACCTAAAGAAATATTTACAGCATATAACAAATGGCTTCCATATTTTACATACTGAGTACATTCTATCAAATGGAAACAAAAAATTCAGTAGGAAAAAGGTAATTTGAGTCAATTTATCAAAGAAGTAATGCAAATGACCAATAAATATATGTTGAAACTGGTCAATCTCCACTTTATCTCCCTGATTATCCTTTCATATTATGTCAATATTCATATTGACATAATACAATCAACAGTAACACAATCATAGTAGGGGACTTTAACACCACACTTTCACCAATGGACAGATCATCCAAAATGAAAATAAATAAGGAAACACAAGCTTTAAATGATACATTAAACAAGATGGACTTAATTGATATTTATAGGACATTCCGTCCAAAAACAAGAGAATACACATTCTTCTCAAGTGCTCACGGAACATTCTCCAGGACAGATCATATCTTGGGTCACAAATCAAGCCTTGGTAAATTTAAGAAAATTGAAATTGTATCAAGTATCTTTTCCGACCACAACACTATGAGACTAGATATCAATTACAGGAAAAAACCTGTAAGAAATACAAACACATGGAGGCTAAACAACACACTACTTAATAACCAAGAGATCACTGAAGAAATCAAAGGGGAAATAAAAAAATACCTAGAAACAAATGACAATGAAAACACAATGACCCAAAACCTATGGGATGCAGCAAAAGCAGTTCTAAGAGGGAAGTTTATAGCTATACAAGCCTACCTTAAGAAACAAGAAACATCTCAAATAAACAATCTAATCTTACACCTAAAGCAATTAGAGAAAGAAGAACAAAAAACCCCCAAAGTTAGCAGAAGAAAAGAAATCATAAAGATCAGATCAGAAATAAATGAAAAAGAAATGAAGGAAATGATAGCAAAAATCAATAAAACTAAAAGCTGGTTCTTTGAGAAGATAAACAAAATTGATAAACCATTAGCCAGACTTATCAAGAAGAAGAGGGAGAAGACTCATAAATAGAATTAGAAATGAAAAAAGAGAAGTAACAACTGACACTGCAGAAATAGAAAGAATCATGAGAGATTACTACAAGCAACTATATGCCAATAAAATGGAAACCTGGAAGAAATGGACAAATTCTTAGAAGTGCACAACCTTCCAAGACTGAACCAGGAAGAAATAGAAAATACGAACAGACCAATCACAAGCACTGAAATTGAAACTGTGATTAAAAATCTTCCAACAAAAAAAAGCCGAGGACCAGATGGCTTCACAGGCGAATTCTATCAAACATTTAGAGAAGAGCTAACACCTATCCTTCTCAAACTCTTCCAAAATATAGCAGAGGGAAGAACACTCCCAAACTCATTCTACGAGGCCACCATCACTCTGATACCAAAACCAGAGAAAGATGTCACAAAGAAAGAAAACTACAGGCCAATATCACTGAGGAACATAGATGCAAAAGTCCTCAACAAAATACTAGCAAACAGAATCCAACAGCACATTAAAAGGATCACACACTATGATCAAGTGGGGTTTATCCCAGGAATGCAAGGATTCTTCAATATACGCAAATCAACCAACGTGATACACCATACTAACAAACTGAAGGAGAAAAGCCATATGATCATCTCAATAGATGCAGAGAAAGCTTTTGACAAAATTCAACACCCATTTATGATAAAAACCCTGCAGAAAGTAGGCATAGAGGGAACTTTCCTCAACATAATAAAGGCCATATATGACAAACCCACAGCCAACATTGTTCTCAATGGTGAAAAACTGAAACAATTTCCACTAAGATCAGGAACAAGACAAGGTTGCCCACTCTCACCACTATTATTCAACATAGTTTTGGAAGTTTTAGCCACAGCAATCATAGAAGAAAAAGAAATAAAAGGAATCCAAATCACAAAAGAAGAAGTAAAGCTGTCACTGTTTGCAGATGACATGATACTATACATAGAGAATCCTCAAGAGGCTACCAGAAAACTACTAGAGCTAATCAATGAATTTGGTAAAGTAGCAGGATACAAAATTAATGCACAGAAATCTCTTGCATTCCTATACACTAATGATGAAAAATCTGAAAGTGAAATTAAGAAAACACTCCCATTTACCATTGCAACAAAAAGAATAAAACATCTAGGAATAAACTACCTAAGGAGATAAAAGACCTGTATGCAGAAAACTATAAGACACTGATGAAAGAAATTAAAGATGATACAACTAGATGGAGAGATATACCATGTTCTTGGATTGGACGAGTCAACACTGTGAAAATGAATCTACTACCCAAAGCAATCTACAGATTCAATGCAATCCCTATCAAACTACCAATGGCATTTTTCACAGAACTAGAACAAAAAACTTCACAATTTGTATGGAGTCACAAAAGACCCCGAATAGCCAAAGCAATCTTGAGAAAGAAAAACGGAGCTGGAGGAATCAGGCTCCCTGACTTCAGACTATACTACAAAGCTACAGTAATCAAGACAGTATGGTACTGGCACAGAAACAGAAATACAGATCAATGGAACAGGATAGAAAGCCCAGAGATAAACCCAAGCACATATGGTCACCTTATCTTTGATAAAGGAAGCAAGAATATACAGTGGTGAAAAGATAGTCTCTTCAATAAGTGGTGCTGGGAAAACTGGACAGAATGAAATTAGAATGAAATTAGAACACTCCCTAACACCATACACAAAAATAAACTCAAAATGGATTAAAGACCTAAATGTAAGGCGGGACACCATCGAACTCTTAGAGGAAAACATAGGCAGAACACTCTGTGACATAAATCACAGCAAGATCCTTTTTGACCCACCTCCTAGATAAATGGAAATAAAAACAAAAATAAACAAATGGGACCTAATGAAACTTAAAAGCTTTTGCACAGCAAAGGAAACCATAAACAAGACGAAAAGACAACCCTCAGAATGGGAGAAAATATTTGCAAATGAAGCAACTGACAAAGGATTAATCTCCAAAACATACAAGAAACTCATGCAGCTCAATATCAAAAAAACAAACAGGGCTTCCCTGGTGGCGCAGTGGTTAAGAATCTGTCTGTCAATGCAGTAGACACGGGTTCGAGCCCTGGTCTGGGAAGATGCCACATGTCGCAGAGCAACTAAGCCTGTGTGCCACAACTACTGAGCCTGCGCTCTAGAGCCCGTGAGCCACAACTACTGCAGCCCAGGCGCCTAGAGCCCGTGCTCCACAAGAAGAGAAGCCACCACCATGAGAAGCCCACGCACCGCAACAAAGAGTAGCCCCGGCTCACCGCAACTAGAGAAAGCTCAGGCGCAGCAACGAAGACCTAGCACAGCCAAAAGTAAACAAATCTAAAAAATTAAAAAAAAAAACAAAACCCAATCCAAAAATCGGCAGAAGACCTAAATAGACATTTCTCCAAAGAAGATACACAGATTGCCAACAGACACATGAAAGAATGCTCAACGTCATTCATCATTAGAGAAATGCAAATCAAAACTACAATGAGATATCATCTCACACCGGTCAGAACAGCCATCAGCAAAAAATCTACAAACAATAAATGCTGGAGAGAGTGTGGAGAAAAGGGAACCCTCTTGCACTGTTGTTGGGAATGTAAATTGATTGATACAGCCACTATGGAGAACAGTATGGAGGTTCCTTAAAAAACTAAAAATAGAACTACCATATGACCCAGCAATCCCACTACTGGGCATATACCCTGAGAAAATCATGATTCAAAAAGAGTCATATACCAAAATATTCATTGCAGCTCTATTTACAATAGCCAGGACATGGAAGCAGCCTAAGTGTCCATCAACAGATGAATGGATAAAGAAGATGTGGCATATATATACAATGGAATATTACTCAGCCATAAAAAGAACGAAACTGAGTTATTTGTAGTGATGTGGATGGACCTAGAGACTGTCATACAGAGTGAAGTAAGTCAGAAAGAGAAAAAGAAATACCGTATGCTAACATATATATGGAATCTAAAAAAAAGAAAAGAAAATGGTCAGAAGAACCTAGGGGCAAGACTGGAATAAATATGCAGACGTACTAGAGAATGGACTTGAGGATACGGGGAGGGGGAAGGGTCAGCTGGGACAAAGAGAGTGGCATGGACATATATACACTACCAAACGTAAAATAGATAGCTAGTGGGAAGCAGCCGCATAGCACAGGGAGATCAGCTCCGTGCTTTGTGACCACCTACAGGGGTGGGATAGGGAGGGTGGGGTGGAGGGAGATGCAAGAGGGAAGAGATATGGGGACATATGTATATGTATAACTGATTCACTTTGTTGTAAAGCAGAAACTGATACACCATTGTAAAGCAATTATACTCTAATAAAGATGTTAAAAAAATACTCATGCTATCCAAACATGCTTGGAAAAATGTCCATACGTTAAATGAAAAAATTAAACATATAACAGCCATTCATACATGCAGTAAATATTCATTGAGTGCTCATTATATGCCAGGCATAGTTCTATATACTAGGAACATTCCCTGCCCTCATGGAGCCTATCTGTAATGATTCAAATTTTTTTATATATACTCATCTCTTTATATATGTATCTTAAATTTATGTTTGCATATTTGTACATATGTGTATGTATGCATACATACTAGTATTTGTACGGATTAGTGAGTATGTATGTATATTAAGTATTAAATAAAAAAAGGCTCTAAGTATTGATAAATACATCAAAATGTCAATAATGGCTGCCTCTGGTTGATGTGCCGTGGACTCTGAGTGGTACACAAGAATAAGTAACCAGTTAAACATTAATAGCCCTCCAGAGTATGGCCTTACCTTACACATTCATACTTATGTCTCTACTGCAACTAGCCCGGTTTCCTTATTTGTCCCCTTATATTCTGCCTGAGACTAAATGATGGTCTTCCTGTCTGGAATGATATCTTCCAATTCATAGTAATTATTCAACTTGAGTTCCTGTTCCTGTCTTTTACTTAAAAGTGCCACTCATTCCAGCACTGTTTAATGTATGATAACTTTAGAAATTCTTATTAACCTCAGGTGGTTTGTTTCCCCAAGGTTAAGGAAAGACATTTTTGTATTTATTCATCTCGGGTCATCAAAAACAGTATGAATTATATAGTAGGCTTGAATGCCTGGCTGACTGAATGAGTAATTGCTGGGAAAAGACACTGGGCAGGAGGTAGGGGCTTGCTGCATAGGAGGCTTGAAAGCTTCCCAGGCAAAGAGGAATATGTTCTATTCAGTCTGGTCCATCCATCCCCGTGGCCACCTCCACTACTCCCGCTATCCATGGAGAAGCCGGGGGCATTTTATACATGAGAAAAGACAATCCGACTCACCTGGGATCAGACTGTGAGGGAAATAGTGACCATTCCTTCCTCCTCTGTGCTCCTTTTTGGGGGAAGCGTGGAGTGTTGAGAAGGCTGAGCTGAGGGAGAAGAAAGGAGGAATGAACGACTGGGCATGACTTGAAATTCCCAAACTCACTACAATCCCCACGTACTAACTGAGTGTTAACCCCCAAATCTCCCAGACAGAGGTCAGAACGAGCCCAAGAACATTTCTGTTCCCTTTCAAGCACCCGAAAGGAGAGCTGTACCAACGGGCACTCAGGACCTTATTTCTGACCATCTAAGAAAAGTACAATTCTAGTTTGGGCATGAAAACAGAATTTGATCTCACAGTTTAGTCCCTCCAGGAATGAAGATGCTTTCTATGTAATTTAACCTCTCTGAGCCTCAAAAATTTCCTAGTTTATTATTAACATGTACAATTTTTTAAAAAGATTGGAAAAACAGCAGCACACTTAAACAGTTCTTTCTAAAAGTATATTTTAAAAATTTTGTTCAATCAGTTAAGTAGAAAGGTAAATTCCATCACCCTCTCCTACTTCTTACAACATAAATACTGGATTTACTATTAGATCAGAGTACAGCTTCTTAGCAAAAGATCCCAGATCTAGGGCCCCCAGGACATGATCATAGCCTCAACTCTATCACCAACCACTTGCAGAACTTCAAAAAAGACCAAACTTCTAGACCTCGTAGGGCCTCACTTTCCTCACCTGTAAAATGGGGGCATGAGTCTTTGCCACCCTGGTCCTCCGTTGCTGATTACAGGTCCCTGGGGAAAATGATAAACAGTTAAGAGCCCTCTTTCCCTAGAGAGAAAAATGCTTCATGGTGTCCCAGGAGCAGGGCAGGTTTGGGCTCCCCGTACGCACCAAGGGCCGCCAGAGTTTGTACATCTGAAGCTCCGGATTCAGACGTACAAACGGTTCTCGCGGAGCTGGATCCCGGCGGCATCGGCTGCTGTAGCGGAAACACGCGCGGCCTCCGTTCCGCATCCAGGCCTCCGTTCCCCATCCAGACCTCCGCCCCAGCACCTCCCGGCCCCGAGCACCCCGGCCCCAGGACCCAAGCTGCCTCTGCCTCCTCTCTCCTTCCCCTTCTTCAGTTTAAACGTGGGGAGGGCGGCTGTGAAGAACCCACCTACACTGGTGTCCGAGATTTCTAAGCCGGAGCGGCTTCTCGGCCCCCGGCCCTCCCTCTTCTGCCTCTCTACCTGCCACAGCTCTCCCCGCCCTTGTCCGCTTCTGTCTCGGTGCTCCCGAGAGTCCGCGTCACTTACGGAGCCTCTGGAGAGGGATGGGGACCGGCCCAAATACACCGTCTAAATAAACAATGGCCGCAGCCCTGCTTGACCAAAACTGAAGCCCCAGGCCTCGGAGTAGACACTCGGAGCGTTCCCATGGAGACGGGAGGAGGCGGGCAGGAAAGGAAAACGCCGGAGGACGTGTCTCCTGATTGGCCAGAAAGAACGAGGTGCGACCTGGCCTTAAAGCGTCAGCGTTCTGGGGTGAGAGGACCGTGTACTATGGCCCTCTGAACCGAGGATGGGGCTGAGCACCCCAAGATACTTACGTTAATGGGACGGTTCTAGGTGTTTTTAGGGCCCCTGGGAAGGGGAGTCAGGGCGGGGATTCGGGGAAACAGTCACCCTGGGGGGCGAGGGGTGGTAACGCCTGCTGTCTCGCGCACTCGGCGGAATGGGCAACCCACTAGCTCTGGCTGTAGCGTCGTCTCTAAATTCGAGTCTCACAGCCGCGAAGAGGGCTTTTCAAATTTCGTTTTATGGGGGCCCGCTTCTCTCCTGCTAACTCGCTGGTCGGGTGGGGCTTTCCTCCCTGATCTCTTCCTGCCAAGACCTAGGCTTCTCTGCTACCATCATTTTCTCTCACCTGGATTATTGTAATAGACTATTAACTGGTCCCTTGCTTCTTCTATTGCTACTCCAGTCCCCTTCATGAGGATCCTGGATGATCAAAACATAATTGTGATTATTCATTTGCTCAAAACCCTTTCTTGGCTCCCTAGCTTATTCCTAAGTGAAAGCCAAAGTTCTCACAGTGACCTATATGGCCCTACATATAGAGCCATACTTTTCTCATCTAATTCCCTACCTCTCTGACTCCATATTTCATTTTTCTGCTCCCTTTTGCCGTATTAGCCATTCTGGCCTAATTGTTGTTCTTTCAACTTGTCATGTTTGTTTCCACATCAGTCCCTTCTTACATTCATGAGGTGTGGATGGACTCATCCACTGTTCTAGGTGCTGGGGATACACAGTGAACTAAATGGATAAAAATCTTTATCCACTATGGAGCCATTCTATTTGGTGGAGTGAAGTGGGATGGGGAGAGAGCATCAATAGCCAACGCACAAAATTATTTGTTGGGTGAGGAATTCAAGATGCAAAAAACAGAAAAATATAATTCAAATTGTGTAACTCAGTGTGTGTGTGTATGTGTTTGTGTATGTTATTGTGAATATAATTATACAAGCATGGAGAAAAGATGCAAAAGGATACATTCCAGATAGTTGATGTTCTTCATGTGGTTCATTTATTGGGAGAGATCACTGTGAGTAAAGATAGGAAGAAAATTGAGGGCCTATAAGTCTCTCAGACTCTTAGTAAAAAAGGAATTTCATGACTTTTACGTGCTTGTGGGAGATAAGGGAAATCACAAGCTTTCTTATTTGACAAACCTCCAAGCATTTTACCTTCTAGTAACACAGAGATGTCATTCGTAGTATTATTATCAGAAGAACAAGGACTACAATCACTCAGAATTCATGTTAGATGTTAAAGGTTATTTTCACAAGGCATTGCAATACTTTCAAAAGCCCAGGTATCTTATAGGAGTACTTCATACAACTAACACTTTCAAGTGCAATATAAGGAGAAATACAACAAGATGGTAGCATTATGAATATCTATGCAGATCTCCTTATTGCACAGCAAAACAAGATGGATATTCTATTACTGATTTCCACTTTTCACCTTGTTAGATTAGTTTTATGAAGAAGAATGGTGTCTCTCCTTCCAGTTGCAAGGGCTTGTGGAGACATCTATAAATTTTTTCAGAAATGCCTTTTCCCTAGTAGTTGTTAATTAATAAGACTTGCATTTCAATTTTATTATTTAGCTTTTCAAGGAAAAAAGGCATGGTGCTTGCTTCAGCAGCTCATATACTAAGGAAAAAAAGGAAAGAAGGCATGGAAAATTAAATTTTACCAAAAGTAATAGAGAAAAGGCAAAACAATTTTTTTTAATAATGATGCAATAAAGGGCAAACATGTTCTTCACGGGGCTTTTTTTAGTGGGAGACCTAAGTCAAAAAGAAACAAAAAAGATTGCACTAAAATGCATGATATAAAACGTAAGCATTCACATAAAATCAAATATTGTCAGATATATGTAAATAAAATAAAAATGTCTAATTCATTTTTACTAAGGTACAGTTCTGGGACACTCAGTTTGTAAAACTTCATTTCTTTAACAGTCTCCTCAGTTTTTAATTTTTTCCTGAAATAAATGTGTTCTATTTCATGGTTTTTTATGAGCGTGTTAGAAATGGTTTCAGAAGCAAAACCTCTAACATTCATAGCTTCTCTTAAGATGTATGGACTTGTGAATAAAATATTTAGCACATTACCTGAAGAGCTATTATATAACCAATCCATATAGTAGGCTGGAGCCAAACCAAGAGAGTGTACCTTGTTTTCTCTCACCCTCACATTGTTGGTTATCCTTTTGAATTAGTTTTTAAATGAATCTTTACAATCTAAGGCTCTGATTTCTGGGTGATTGAGGTTGTTGGGTCCATCTTGCCAACTAGCAGGCCTGCTCCCTTAGTATCTGCTGCCTAGAGTGGACATTTACTTAATGACAATGAATGCTGACTCCTACTTTGCCAATAAGGTTTAAAGCTCTCCGTGAAGATTCCAGCTGGAGAAGTGTTACCTTAAATGAGGCTATGGACAACTCCACAATCTCCCAAATCTTGCTATGTCAAGAGGAAAAAAAAAGGGGGGGGGTCTTTAGAATGGGTAATCCCCATCCTAAGAGGCCACACATTTGCCCATTTAATCTGAGGTCTCTCATCTGAGAGTTAGACGATTCTAATTGCTGAAGCTGCTGGATTTATTAGAGTCTAAGCCAACTTTGAGGGGCCAAGGCCATAAATTTACACAAGAGATTTGGGATTCGGACGAAATTCCACTAACTATATGTCAACACAGGGTCATGATGACCATGATGATTGATTTACTCAAATGTCCTCATGTCTATCAGGCAGACTCTTGCCGAGGGCCTCTGCACTTAGATATTTCCTCCCCCTGGAATGCTCCATCTGCATCGCTCACGCCCTCACTTTCTGCAAATGTCCCCTTCGCAGAGTGTCTTCCTTTTCCACCCAAAGAGAGATAGGACCCACCTCCTAGCCCCCACCCCCAAGCACTAGGTCCCTTACCCACTGTTTTCCTCCTTAGCAATGATCACCATCTGATACACTGCAGTTGGTTATCTCTACTCCTTCAGTAGAATGTAAGCTCCATGGGAGGTGTGGGGGTCTGGGGGCGGGGAGCGGCAGAAAATTTTGAATGTTTTGTTCCCTGCTAGAGAAGACCCAGAAAACTGTCAGGCACGAAGTGGGTGCTCAACAGTTATAGGGATTATTGGATGGATGAATAAGGGGACGCAGCTTATTAGAAGTCAGCCTGTCTGGGAAAGGTCATCCGTAGCTAGGGTCCAACTCCCAGACTCTCTCTTCCCCACATGTTACTGGTTATCGGGAAAAGGAGGCTGTGTGCCCCAAGGTGTGCTGCACACAGAAGATCCTATAATGAACAGTGTATCTTTTCCTAGGAGCAGGGCGTGGTAACGCGGGTCTAAGACGCAGGCCGGGAGCGGGAGAGTGGGAGCAGCCCCTTGCCCCGCGAGCCAATGGGAAGAGACTCTCTGGGCCGGGCTGTGAGGGTCCAAGCATTCCGGGCGGCCCACCCAGCACTCCGCGCGCGCTTGCTCGGCTCGCAGCGCCGGAGGGAGTTTTGGCGTAAAGGGTCAAAGAGTGAGTTCCCCTTTCGCAACAGACAGCAGGTAACTCTTGAGCCCCTCCCTTCCCTCTTTCTTTTCCCTCCTGGGTTCGTGGCTTTCAGCGCTGGAATTGAACCTTCGCCACCAATGCCCACCGTGTGACCCAAGGTATGGAATGACCGTCCTTTTCTCTGCGTGTATTTTTGCCTGCTCTAAAATACAAAGTTAAATCCCGTGAGCGTCTTGCCAGAGCCCGGATTCTGTGTGGAAGACAAGAAAGGGCAGGCAAACTCGGCCCGAGGCCCAAGAGGAGAGCTGCTAGGACCCCGGGGGTGGAGAACGGTGCTGGCTAGAGGGCGCCGGCGGTGACCGGGCGGGAGAGGCCACTTCCCAGGTTCCCGTCCGCTGCACCTGGGGAGGCGGGCAGCCCGGGACCGGGGTGCCCACGTGGGTAATGAGTGCAGTTTGGGTGAAGACCTAGTGTAGCCTTTAACTCGCGGGCAATGCCCGTTTCTTAACTCTCCTGATGTCAGGTGGTATGATTATCCCCACTGTCAAGAGTTCTGATGAATTCAGGCACGGTTCTCTCCCCTCTGCCTGGAGCAGGTGTTTATCGTTCAACCCCAGAATCTTCCCTCCACCTGGGCTCCGCCATTATTCCTCCACCCTGTGACGCCTCCAGCCCCCTCGCCCGACTGAAGACAAAACCGCTAGCCTCAAACTTTGCACTCTCTATGCTCCTCGCTACCAATTGCTCTCATTCCTCTTCTAACAAAGTTCTAAAAAGAATAGCGCATATTTGCTCCCTGCGTCAGTCACCCTCTACCCATAGTAGTAGTATCACTCCCACTCCTTCTCCCCCAGCAGAGACCTAAAATTGCTCTCTTGGGCTTCCCTGGTGGCGCTAGTGGTTGAGAGTCCGCCTGCCAATGCAGGGGACACGGGTTCGTGCCCCGGTCTGGGAGGATCCCACATGCCACGGAGCGGCTCGGCCCGTGAGCCATGGCCGCTGAGCCTGTGCGTCCGGGGCCTGTGCTCCGCAACGGGAGAGGCCACAGCAGTGAGAGGCCCGCGTACCGAAAAAAAAAAAAAAAGCTCTCTTCACAGAGGTTTCCACTGAGCTCCCACCCTCCAAATTCAAGTACAGTTGGCAGGCATTCATAATCTCTTTGAGATTTGACAAATTGATATTGCCTCTCTCACCTTTTTATTTTTCCACGTATTTAAGTAATGTATTCTGATTAAAGAAAGTTGTTACAAATTGTCCTAAACCCAAAACACAACAGTAGTTAATACTTTGATATATTTCATCCATTTTTTATGCAGAGGTTTCAATTCCTTAGTTGTAATCCTTATGCTCCTACCATTTGCTTTTAACCATGCATGTGTTGCATATTGCTGTATGAAGAGGTCATTTTAATGGCTGAAAACTCAAGTGTGTGCCATATTTTTATGCATTTATTTCACTAATCATCATTAAAGTTTAATTTGTTGACAATTATTTACTCTTCTATTATGCACAAAACTTTCTCTTCTGTATTTGGAATTCTTTCCATTGGATAATTTCCCATAGAGAAGTTACTGATTGAACAGTCATGCATATTTTTAAAGTTCTCCAGAGCTGTGAAACCTGCAGCTTTCCGAGAGTGTACACATTAACATTTACACTAACAATATCTGCTTCGTTCCATGCTCATCGTTATATGGTATTGTTTCTTAAAGTTTATTTCTGCCATTTTAATAAGTGTGGAGTGATATCACCTGGTTTGTATTAGTTTTGGTATCTGCTTAAGTTTGAACATTTTCTGAAATGCTTGTTAGCTATTTTCCCCCTGTCTGAAAAGGTTATTTACAATCATTTTATTTCAGTGCTTTTTCTAATATATTTGTATTATGTCTTTTGGTGATATGAACCTTTTTAAAACCATATTTTAGAGGGGACTGTAACTCATATAGAAGACTGCATAAAACATTAATGTGCATCTTAGTGAATGCTAACCCAGTGATATCCATGTGAACCATCACCAGGTCAAGGAATAGAAGATTACTGTTACCATACTACACTATACTAACGTGTTACCATTACTGTAGAGTGCCCAAGAGCCCGGGGGAAGCTTCCTGATTACAAATCCCTCCCTCCCTGCAGAGGTAACACTAAACCGATTTTTATGGTAGTTACTTCCTCACCCCAGCCCATTTTTAAAATATGGCTTTAACACTTACACATACATCCATAAACAGTATCCCAGTTTCGTTTTCTATTTTTTGGTTTTGATATTTTTATAAATGGAATTATATGGTATATAATCTTTTGGGGTTTGACTTCTTTCAGTGATGTTTGTGTGATTCATCCTAGTGGCATGTAACTACAGATCATATATTTTCATTGCTCCATGGGATTTCATTCTCTGAATTTACCAGTTTATTTGTTGGTTCTACTATAGGTTTGCTCTTGGATCTTTTCCAGTGCTTAGGAATTACAAACAATGCTGTTATGGCTATTTTCGTATGTCTCTTGGCATATACCTGCACACACACATTTCTGTTAGGTATAATATATTCTGAGGACTGTAATTGCTAGGCCATCGTGTATGCATAAATCCAATTTAAAAATAACCATCTTATTTTAGAATAGTTTTAGATTTATAGAAAAAAGAGTTCTCGTGCACCCATCACCCAACTTCCCCTATTTTTAACATCTTGTATTACTAACGTATATTTGTAACAACTAAAGCAATTAATTAAAACTATTAATTCACACTTAGTTCAGATTTCACTACTTTTTTTTCCTAGTACTCTTTCTGCCCTTGGATCCTTTCTAGGATACCATATTATCAATACTTTTAGGCATCTTGTCTCCTTAGTCTCTGCTGGTCTGTGACAGTTTCTCAGTCTTTCCTTGTTTTTAATGACCTCGACATTTTTGAGAGTTACTGGCCAGGTATTTTGTAGCATTTCATTTAGGTTTGTCTAAAATTTTCCTCGTGGTTAGACTGGGATTATGGATTTAGGGGAAGAATATCACAGTGGTTATATGCCATTCTCATCAAATCACATCAGTGGTACACACTGTCAACAGTGACTTATGGTTGATGATATTAACCTTGCTCACCAGGCTAGGGCAGAGTTTGTCAGGTTTCTCCACTTAGCAAATCACTAAGAATGATCCACACTCCTGGGTGGGCGTGGGCTGGGGTTAAGATCCACCTCCTGGAGGAAGGAATAGCTACATAAAGTATTTGGAATTCTTCTGTAAGTAAGATTTGTCTCTTTCCCCCTATTAATTTATTCATTCAGTCATTTATCTATATCAGTACAGACTTATGAACATTTGCTTTATACTTTAGGTTATAATACATTACTTACTTTTGCCATTGGGAGCTCTTTTGGGTTGGTTCTTGTATCTTTTTGACCTACCTCATCCTTTTCTTTTCCTTACTTTCTGGCATAACAAGAAGCTTTAGACTCAGTTTGTATACTCCCAGCTCTAGAATCAGCAGTTTCTCCAAGGAGCCCTCATTCCTCTTATTGGAGAATGGTATTAGAAACCAAGATCTGGGTCTGGGTGCGTATCTCCAATTTTACTAGTTAATGCCAACAGTTCTAAAGTGGTTTTACTAATTTAAAATTCAACTCATTATTTGTCAAATTTCCTAAAAATATTTGCTGTTTTCAGTTTACCTTTTGTGTTTGAATTCCTGTGGACAAGAATTTTTAATTTCAACATAGTTAACAATATATCTCCTGATTCTTGATCATTTCCCTTATTGTGTCCAAGCTGGTAAGTTCCTCCTTTTCTAAGGCGTAATGAATATGCTCTGCTTTCCGCCCTCTTGTTTGAAGTATTAACAATGTTCTGATTTATGTATCTGAGATTTATTCTGAGGATACTAATTTTTGTCTGAATGGTTTACAAGTTGTCCTAATAATCTACACTGAATGCTTCCCTTCCCAATTATGATGTTTCTTCTGTCATACATTACAATCTCATGGGAATGCCTTTTTCTGAGCTATCTACTCTTGTTTCTTTGATTTGTTATGGTAATGTCATAGAGAAGGGCTGATGAGTTGTGTATGAAGCAGTAGAGGGTAAGGCTTTGGAATTGGTTTCAACTGGGGCAATTTGCTGCCCTGGGAAGATCTAGCAATGTCTGAAGACATTTTGTTTGTCACAACTGTGGGAGGTTGAGGGTCCTAACGGCATATAGTGGGTAGAGGCCAGGAAGGCTGCTGAACATTCTACTCTGTACTTACAGTATCCCCCAAATAAAGAATTATCTGGCAAAAAATGTTAATAGTGGTGAGGTTGAGAAACTGCTATAGGAGATTACAGTGGCCCAAGAAAGGAAATCAGACAGGAATGTATGAAAAGGGTGGGAATAGCCTATTTCCTAGATAAAATGTAACTTCTCCAAGACCTTCTCATCTCTACCCTTTATGGAAAAGAATTCCTCCTTCCTTTGTGTTCTGGAAGTGCTAGAGCTCAGAGGACCGCCATTATATATTTAGAGGTCTTCCCTTTCCCCTAGCCCTGTGTTCAGCACGGGGTCAGATATCAGAGCATAGCCACACAGATTTCATTAAATCTGAATTCCCAGTGTCTGGGAAAATAAAGTGAAATTAGAAGGCAAGTGGTACCTAGTAGAAAGAGAATGAATTTTGTAGTCTGATAGGCTACTTGTCAACTCTGTAACCTGGGCAAGCTTCTTAATTTCTGAGTCCCTGTATCTGTAAAATGTGGATAAAACCAAACTTTTGGGGCTAGAGAAAATTTTCATAAAGAATCTGTCACAGTAGATCCTCAACAAATATGGTAATTATTAATATGTGCTGAGTGAATAATTGATTTTGAACAAATATCTTTTCATTATTATAGGTGGTAAAATTTTACATCAATAAATTTGCAAATTGAAGTAGATCCTCTTAGGCCATGGGTTCCCATTTTAGTTCAGAACATTTTGGAATTTATGAATGCCATCGCAGAAGAGGAGCCACACCAGACAACATCTGTTTTCCTCTTCCCAAAAATGTAAACAAAGGAAGACCACAAAATTAAAAAAAAAAAAAAATTCCTTCAAGAACAGCATAAAACCTTTGGGAAGGAAGCCAAAGTATAATGTACTCTCTGTCAGAGTTGTAGATATCATATAGTAGAAACCCAGTAGGATTCAGAACTTACAGATCTTGGCTCAAAGTTTCACCTAGAAAGGCAGGAGGAAAATGAAGGAAGTATGGGATATGATGAGAGCCAAGGGGGGACAAAATATCAACAATTAAGGCATTGTTAAAATAGTATTATATGTATGGCACCCTGTAAATTAGGTGCATGTGTTATCTTCCAGTCCTTGTGGAGGTAGGTACTGTTATTTTTCCTGCTTACAGATATGAAAATTGAATTTTAAAATGGGTTTTACAAAAGGGTGGTCATTGGTCTGAGCTATCTCAGTGGAATTGTGGTAGCAACAGTTAGATTGCAGGGGACTGAGGAGGTATAATACGTAAAGTATAGAAGACTGAGGACGTTTGACTCTGAAGATGAAGGGGATATGAAGTGAAGGACACATTCATAAAAGACTAAAGTGGACTTGGGCGTGTTTCAGTGCTAATGGGAAGGACTTAGAGGACAGGGAGAAGTTGAGGCTAGAGAAGTGAAGAGAGATTTCTGATGGATTAAGTCCCTTAATAATTCCTGACTCTAATGAGATTCAGGAGTGAAGGAATGAGCTATAGAAATGGGGCTAGAGCCACCTTCTTTTGTTACAGGAAAGAAGAAGGAAAAGATAGGCTCCCATGCAGTGATGACTGTACATTACATGTCACATTTTCCCTCACCTACCATATTTTGTATGTTCTGGAGGAATTTCAGTATTCCTTTGAAGTTTCCTCAAATTTTCTCCTTTTTGCTTCTTTAAAAAAAAAATTACTGGGCTTCCCTGGTGGCGCAGTGGTTGAGAGTCCGCCTGCCAATGCAGGGGATGTGGGTTCGTGCCCCGGTCCGGGAAGATCCCACATGCCGCGGAGCGGCTGGGCCCGTGAGCCATGGCTGCTGAGCCTGCGCGTCTGGAGCCTGTGCTCCGCAACGGGAGAGGCCACAACAGTGAGAGGCCCGTGTGCCGCAAAAAAAAAAAAAAAAAAAAAAAAAAAAGTTACTATGGAACCTGTTTTGGTCAGATCCTAATCTATAATCTAGGTTATTTCTGCAGTCCAGTCAAAACAAACAAAACCCTAAAACAGCTGATAGCTCACAGGTTACTGTAGGGGAAAGTCCTGATTTACTTTGTAATTTTCAGATAATTCACCTTCTGTTTAAGAAGTAAAATCTCCCTCTGTACATTTTTACTTGTCCCATCAATCTTAACCAATCCCATTGGCAAGAGTAGGGGGTGGCATATGAAAGGCTGGGAAGGAGAGGGGGTTGGAGAAAGATCTAGGCTGAGTTCTAGCTGTACCACTTACTAGCTCTGTCTCTTTAGGCAAATCACTGAAGAGGAGACGAGGAACTTGAAGATATGGTTTAAATGATTGCAGTACCCGTGCTAAATAAGAAATTGAATAAGGCTCTTAAGATGGCTGATAAATAAGAGGAAAACAGAGGGCTCAAAAGACTAGGATTTGATAGCATTTGAAGAACAGTCACCATGGGAGTGAAGGCTTGAAACTGCTCTATTAACTGGAAGGTATTAGTTTAAGAGTTTAATTAATTTAAGGGACTCTGCAGAGTTTGGGTAGCTGCTGATGATAAAGTGTAAGTGAGAGCATCAGAGTGAAATGCTAGAGTGGAATGAGGTCATGGGGGTTGAGGTGGGGGAGAATGCTGTTTGGGAAGGGCTTTAACTTTGAGCTCACCCAGAATAATTGTGGTGTTGGGGAGTGGATGTGAAAGTAGCTTGTGAGCTAAGAATGCAGATCTTCAGGGACTAGTATGGATTTGTGACCAGAGATGACATGACAAGAGATAAATGGTGATATATGCCAATGGTGACACATGTGCTTCAAGAGTAATGATGGGGGTACAATAACAACGTTTTATAGGCTGAGATGTATGTTGGGTGTTGGTGGGGAGAGAGAGAATGAAGAAATTTGCCAATACTTAGTAGGAGCCTGTTCTGAGCCAGTTGATATAGGAACTCTACCTTATTTAATCCATACCATAGTCCTCTGAGATTGGTTCTGATATCCTTGCTTTGCAGAAGAGTAATGAGAGATGAATTGCCTTTCTTTATTTCTTACAGCTCATAAGTGTGGGACTGGGAGTAACTCTTGGGAAGGTGGAAGAATCATAGATTGGTCTATATTAGAAGAATGTTTTTATGATAGAAAATGTATTACAGTGGACAGGAAGTCAGTACTGAGCCTGATACAGTAGGCTTCAATACAGGTTTGTTGAATTAATATATGTTTTTAGAGGTATTTCATTTTCTAAACTTACTTTTCCATAGGCCCCATTTATTCCACATTCTTTTGATTATTTTTTCCCCACTGAAGCTTGAATATTGATCCCTGGACAAGATGACAGATTTGTCATCTTCCTCCTTCTTTTCTGATTTGGGGCTGCTACTGTATTTGGAGGAGCTAAACAAAGAGGAATTAAATAGATTCAAGTCACTCCTAAAGAATGAGACCACGGAACCTGGATCCTGCAGGATACCCTGGTCTGAAGTGAAGAAGGCCAAGCGGGAGGATTTGGCTAACTTGATGAACAAGTACCATCCAGGAGAGCAGGCCTGGGGGGTGGCTCTCAAAATCTTTGGCAAGATGAACCTAAAGGATCTGTGTGACAGAGCAAACGCAGAGATCAACTGTGAGTGATGCTGGACACACTTCTACGGGTGGAAAGAAGGAAGTGGTTCCTGGAGCCCATTGGTTCTATGAGAGGGACTTGGGGATTAAACCATTCTGTGGGACACAGGCTCCATAGTGCTCAAGTACGTTGGATCGTTTGAGGAACACTAAGCAGGCTGGAGGGTTCTGAGTACTGTAATTCAGCCTGGCTCCTTAATTGGGGGTAATTCATCCATCTTGTACCAATTAGAATGATTAAAGGAATTGAGTGAAAAGAATTGCCCCATCTAGTGCTCCTTTGCCTAAACTACAAATAAAGTCATAGGTTGGCCTAAATTTTGAGAAGACTCAAATATGACCTTAAATCTTTGCTGAAATATGAGGAATGGGCAAAAAATTATTAAGGGACATAAGGCAAAACAGTAGTTTTAGTCATTCCCAGGTGTGAAATTCTGTAGACATCTAAAATTCCTTATTCGTATACAAGGCTTTAGAGCTCCAAAATGTATATCCATTATTTCTTTTTTTTTTTTTTTTTTTTTTTGCAGTACGCGGGCCGCTCACTGTTGTGGCCTCTCCCGTTGCTGAGCACAGGCTCCTGATGCGCAGGCCCAGCGGCCATGGCTCACGGGCCCAGCCGCTCCGCGGCATGTGGGATCTTCCCGGACCGGGGCACAAACCCATGTCCCCTGCATCGGCAGGCGGACTCTCAACCACTGCGCCACCAGGGAAGCCCCATTATTTCTTTTGAGCCTTACCATATCCTTGTGAGGTCAGTACAGTCGAGGAAACTTAGGCTTAGACTAGACTACTTGCCTTAGAGTTACAGGGTGGGAAGCATGGCAAGAGGTATCATGCTTCAGTGTTGTTCACACCACATCACTTCACCCTCAGCTGAGCTGGTGGAGTCTGAGGCTTTGTTGGCTCTAGTTTCTTAAACCCAGATGATCGTAGAATTGGACACTGAGGAAAATTCTGGCCCCTGTTCTGGCCATCACCAAATTCTCCTTGTTTTTGGTAAATCTCACGATCCTTTTGGAACCTGTTGGCAGGGACAGCCCAGACTGAGACCAGAGGACACTGGGGCCAGAGAGGTACAAGGTGATCAGGAAGCAGTGCTGGGTAAGTAGATGGGCTTTTTGTCAGATTTGGGAGGTTTGTGCTTTTGAAGCATCATGGGGGAAAGTTATCTCCCAGGGGACCTTTGTTCAACCCTTGTTAACTTCTTGCAGTATCCTACCTGTTCTGTGATTATTGTTCAAAAAGAGTTGACAAAACTGGCTCTCTGGACAAAGTCAGAAACAGAACCATGTTAATTCAGAGCCTCAAAAGAGCAGTATTTGGAAATGGCCAGTCAAAAATTGACAGTCTGATGAACAAAGGTATCTTGATATCTTGTTTTATAGACTGAAGAGTCCCTGAGCTGGCAGGGATTATTTGGCTTTTTGCGTCTCCTCTCTTCCATTAGAAATGATGCTGTAGGGACTTCCCTGGTAGTCCAGTGGTTAAGACTTTGCCTTCCAATACAGCAGGTATGGGTCTGATCGCTGGTCGGGGAGCTAAGATCCCACATGCCTTGGGGACAGAAAAACCAAAACATAACACAGAAGCAATATTGTAACAAATTCAGTAAAGACTTTAAAAATGGTCCACATCAAAAGAAAAATCTTTATATAAGCAGCTCATGCAGCTCAATATTAAAAAAACAAACAACCCAATCAAAAAATGGGCAGAATACCTAAATAGACAGTTCTCCAAAGAAGACATACAGATGGCCAAGAAGCACGTGAAAAGCTGCTCAGCATCATTAATTATTAGAGCAAATCAAATCAAATCAGATCAAATTAATGCAAATCAAAACTACAGTGAGGTGTTACCTCATACCAGTGAGAATGGGCATTATCAGAAAATCTACAAACAACAAATCCTGGAGAGGGTGTGGAGAAAAGGGAACCCTCTTGCACTGTTGGTGGGAATGTAAATTGATACAGCCACTATGGGGAACAGTATGGAGGTTCCTTAACAAACTAAAAATTGAATTACCATATGACAGAGCAATCCCACTGCTGGGCATACACCCAGAGAAAACCATAATTCAAAAAGACACATGCACCCCAATGTTCATTGCAGCACTATTTACAATAGTCAGGTTATGGAAGCAACCTAAATGCCCATTGACAGACGAATGGATAAATAAGTTGTGGTACATGTATACAATGGAATATTACTCAGCCATAAAAAGGAACAAAATTGGGTCATTTGTAAAGACGTGGATGGATCTAGAGACTATCTTACAGAGTGAAGTAAGTCAGAAAGAGAAAAACAAATATCGTATATTAACACATATATGTGGAACCTAGAAAAATGGTACAGATGAACCGGTTTGCAAGGCAGGAATAGAGACACAGATGTAGAGAACAAACATATGGACACCAAGGGGGCAAAGTGGCAGGGGGTGGTGGTGGTGGTATGATGAATTGGGCTATTGGGATTGACATGTATACACTGATGTGTATAAAATAGATAACTAATAAGAACCTGCTGTGTAAAAAATAAATTAATTAAATTTTTTTAAAAAAGAAATGATGCTGTAATTGAGTTCCAGGATGGTGACAGCTAGTCTGCGTAAAATGTTATTTCTAGGACCAGGTTTTCTCAGTCTTAGTTCAATACCATTTCTAGTCCCCCTACTTTGTTTTGAATTCTATATGGCTGAATTCTAGGTTATATAAATTGAATTATAATACAAAGAAAACTGGACCAGCTTAGCTCAGCTATGCTGCTTTTTAATGGGCTACATTATTTCATTCAAGAAATAATTGAGAACCTATTTTATTCTAAGCACTAATAAATAAAAATTTCTTATTGTATTAAATGATTTTGAAGATAAGTTCCTGCTTGGACCTTAATTTCTGATGCAATATAAGGAAGCTTATTTTTGTGGTATAATTGACCATAAATTTGGGAAACCAAGGTTCTACCTCCATAGAAATTTACTTTGGAAAATTTGGAAGATAGATAAAAGTATAATGAAGATAGTAAAGATCATCCTTATAATCCCAATTTTTTAAAAGTACAGCACTGTATGATATTATACCATAAAAAGAAAGAGTATCTGACTTCTAATACCATACTTTCCCCTGGGGGAGAACTAAGCATAATTTAGTGGGATATGAACTTTGTTAGATGTTTGCACTGAATGCCCTAGTAGAACAAAGAAAAGAATTACATGCTTTAAAAACTAAAGTAATTCCAGCTTGAGATATGTGCTGTGAATGGAAAATATACTGTGTTCTGAGAATGTACAAAAGAGAGAACTATCTATCTTTGGAGTTGAGAGAAGTCTTCACAGAGATAGTGACATTTAAATTGAGCTCTAAAGAAGGAATCAGACTGAACTAGGAAAAGATGTAACTATATTTTCATTCTACTTGGACACTTGGGAATTTCTTTTCTTTTCTTTAAAATATTCTTCAGGCTATGCTTCAATGTTCATTTCTTTCTTTTTCTTTTTTAGTTTGTACCTCTCCCTCACCTATTTCTAAATTCCTCCCATCTCCCACCCCTCTGGCAACCACCTGTTTTTCTCTGTATCTATGACTCTGTTTCTGTTTCATTATGTTTTTTCATTTGTTTTTTAGATTCTACATATAAGTGAACTTGTACAGTATTTGTCTTTCTCTGTCTGACTTACTTCACTTAGCATAACACCCTCTAGGTCCACCCATGTTGTCACAAATGGCAAGATTTCATTCCTTTTTATGGCTAATATTCCATTGTGTATATATACCACAGTTTCTTTATCTGTTCATCTGTTGAAGGGCACTTAGGTTGCTTCCATATCTTGGTTGTTGTAAATAATGCTACAGTAAACATAAGGGTGCATATATCTTTTTGAATTAGTGTTTTCATTTTCTTTGGCTAAATACCCAGGAGTAGAATTACTGTATCGTATGGTAGTTCTGTTTTCAATTTTTTGAGGAACCTTCTTACTGTTTTCCATACTGGCTGTACCAACTTATATTCCCACCAACAGTGCCTGAGAGTTCCATTTTCTCCATATCCTCGCCAACACCTGTTATTTGTTGTCTTTTTGATAATAGCCATTGTGACAGATGTGGGGTGATATCTTATTGTGATTTTGATTTGTATTTTTCTGATGATTAGTGATGTTGAGAATCTTTTCATGTGCTGTTGCCCATCTGAAGTCATCTTTGAAAAAATGTCTATTCAGGTCCTCTGCCCATTTTTCAATAGGTTTTTTTTAAAAAAATAAATTTATTTATTTTGCTGCATCAGGTCTTTGTTGCTGCACGTGGGCTTTTCTCTAGTTGTGGCGAGAGGGGCTACTCTTCGTCGCAGTGCACGGGCTTCTCATTAGGTGGCTTCTCTTGTTGCAGAGCATGGGCTCTAGGCGCACGGGCTTCAGTACTTGTGGCACTCGGGCTCAGTAGTTGTGGCTCGTGGGCTCTAGAGCACAGGCTCAGTAGTTGCGGCACACGGGCTTAGTTGCTCCGCGGCATGTGGGATCTTCCCGGACCAGGGCTCGAATCCATGTCCCCTGAATTGGCAGGCGGATTCTTAACCACTGTGCCACCAGGGCTTTTTTTTAATGTTGTGTTTTATGAGCTCTTTGTATAGTTTGGATATTAACACATTAATGGATATAGTATTTGCAAATATCTTCTCCCATTCAGTAGATGGCCTTTTTGTTTTGTTGATAGTTTCACTGTGCAAAAGCTTTTTATTTATTTATTTATTTATTGAAGTATAGTTGATGTACAATATTATATAAGTCACAGGTGTACAATATAAGAATCATAATTTTTAAAAGTCCATTTATTGTTATTATAAAATATTGGCTATATTCCCCATGTTGTACAATATATCCGTGTAGCTTATTTTGTATGTAATAGTTTGTACCTCTTAATCCCATACCCCTATAGTGCCCTCCCCCCCAACTGGTAACCATTAGTTTGTTCTCTATATCTGTCAGTCTGCTTCTTTTTTGTTATATTCATTAGTTTATTGCATTTTTTTAGATTCCACATATAAGTGATATTATATCTTTCTCTGTGTGACTTATTTCGCTTAGCATAATACCCTCAAATGCAAAAGATTTTTAAAAAAAAAAGCTTTTTAGTTCGATGTAGTCCTATTTGTTTACTTTTGCTTTCATTTCCTTTGCCTGAGGAGGCATATCCAAAATAATATTGCTAAGACCAGTGTCAAAGAGCATACTGCCTATGTTTTCTTCCAGAAGTTGTATGGTTTTAGGTCTTAACACTTAAGTCTTTTTAAAAAAATTTTTATTGGAGTATAGTTGATTTAAAATGTTGTGTTTCTACTGTACAGCAAAGTGATTCAGTTATACATATACATATATCCACTCTTTTTTAGATTCTTTTGCCATATAGGTTGAGTTCCCTGTGCTCTACAGTAGGTCCTTATTAGTTTTCTATTTTATATACAGTAGTGTGTATATGTCAATCCCAATCTTCCAATTTATCCCTCCCCCACCCTTTCCCCCCTGGTAACCATAAGTTTGTTTTCTACATCTGTGACTCTATTTCTGTTTTATAAATAAGTTCATCTGTACCATTTTTATAGATTCCACATATAAGCGATATCATATAATATTTGTTTTTCTGTGTCTGACTTACTTCACTCAGTATGGCAATCTCTAGGTCCATCTGTGTTGCTGCAAATGACATTGTTTCATTCTTTTTTATGGCTGAGTAATATTCCATTGTATATATGTACCACACCTTCTTTATCCATTCCTTTGTCGATGGACATTTAGGTTGCTTGCATTGCATTTAAGTCTTTAATCCATTTTGAGTTTATTTTTGTATATGGTGTGACAAAGTAGTCTTTTGCATGTCAGCTGTCTACTTTTCCCAACACAATTTATTGAATAGGCTCTCTTTTCTCAATTATATATTCATATTTCCTTTGTTGTAGATTAATTGACCATATAAGTATGGGTTCATTTCTGGGCTCTCTTTTCTGTTCCATTGTTCTGTGTGTCTTTTTCTGTGTTAGTACCATACTGTTTTGATTACTGTAGTATAGTCTTAAGTCAGAGATTATGATACCTCCAGCTTTGTTTTTCTTTTTCAAGATTGTTTTTGCTATTTGGGGTCATTTGTGTTTCCATACAAATTTTAGATTGCTCTGGTTCAGTGAAAAATGCCCTTGGTATTTTGATTGGGATTGCATTGAATCCGTAGGTTGCCTTGGGTAGTATGGTCACCTCCACTTTCTGGAGAGTTTTTATCCTAAATGGATGTGAATTTTGTCAGAAGCTTTTTCGGCATCTATTGAAGTGATCGTATGATTTTTATTATTTAATTTGTTAATGTGGTGAATCACATTGATTGATTTCCAGATACTGAAATCTCCTTGGGGATAAATTCCACTTGATCATGGTGTATGATCCTTTTAATGTATTGTTGAATTTGGATTGCTAGTGTTTTGTTGAGGATTTTTGTGTCTGTGTTCATCAGTGATATTGGCCTGTAATTCTCTTTTTTTGTGATATCTTTGTCTGGTTTTGGTAAGAGGGTGATTGTGGCCTCATAGAATGAGTTTGGGAGTATTCCTTCCTCTGCAATTTTTTGGAATAGTTTCAGAAGGATAGGTGTTAACTCTTTTCTAAATGTTTGATAGAATTCTCCTATGAAGCTATCTGGTCCTGAACTTCTGTTTGTTGGGAGTTTTTTATCACAGTTTCAATTTCAGTACTTGCGATTGGTCTGTTCATATTTTCTATTTATTCCTGGTTCAGTCTTGGGAGATTGTACCTTTCTAAGAATTTGTCCATTTCTTCCAGATTGTCCATTTTATTGGCATATAGTTGCTCGTGGTAGTCTCTTATTCTTTGTATTTCTGCAGTGTCCATTGTTAACTTCTCCTTTTACATTTCTAATTTTATTGATTTGAGCCCTCTCCCTGTTTTTTTTGATGAGTCTGGCTAAAAGTTTATCAATTTTGTTTATCTTCTCAAAGAACCAGCTTTTAGTTGTATTGATCTTTGCTATTGTTTTCTTCATTTCTATTTCATTTATTTCTACTCTGATCTTTATGATTTCTTTCCTTCTACTAACTTTGGGTTTTGTTTGTTCTTCTTTCTCTAGTTGCTTTAGGTGTAAGGTTTGGTTGTTTATTTGTGATTTTTCTTATTTCCTGAGTTAAGACTGTATTGCTAGAAACTTCCCTCTTAGAACTGCTTTTGCTGCATCCCATAGGTTTTAGATCATCGTGGTTTCATTTTCGTTTGTCTCTAGGTATTTTTTTATTTCCCCTTTGATTTCTTCATTGACCCATTAGTTGTTTAGTAAGCATATTGTTTAGCCTCCATGTGTATGTGTTTTTTAGTTTTTTTCTCGTAGTTGTTTCTGTGTCTGTTTCTATGTATTAGGTAGGTCAGTTGTGCGTCCTAATCTTGGGGAAGTGGCTTATTTAGGAGCTGACCTGAGGCCCAGTAGCACACTTCCCTCTGGTCAACAGAGTTATATGCTCTAGTGGTGACTCCTGTCTGGGCTGCATGGGCCCTTCTGTTGTGGCAGGGCTACAACAGGCCACATGCCTACTGTGGGCACACAGGTAGGCATGGCTGGCCCCTGGCCTGGTTGCTAGGCCCTGCCTAGTGCAGAAGCTGCTGGCTGCTGGTGGAGCTGGTCCTGGAGCAGCTGGCTGCATGGCCTGGGGGGTCCCTGTCTTGGTGCTGTCTCGCTGGTGAGTGGGGCTGGGCCATGGGTGGCCGGCTGCAGGCCCAGGGTTCCCAGAGCTGGTGTTGACCTGCTATTGGGTGGGGTTGGGGCGTGGTGTGACTGGCTGCACGGTCTGGGCTGACCTGTTGGTCGGTGGGGCCGGATCACAAGGTGGCTGGCTTTGGGAGTACAGGGGTGCCAGGACTGGACCAGTCTGTCCTGGCACCCCTGGGTGGAGCCAGGTCCAGAGGTGACTGGCTGTGGCGCTCTGAGGGGTTCCAGGGCTAGTAATGACCCACTAATGGGCAGAGCCAGGTTTGGGGTGGTAGATGAGGGCAGGTTCTGGGGCCAGTGCTGGCCCACTGGTGGTCGACGCTGGATTCCAGGGATGCTGGCTGAGGGGCCTAAGATATCTTGGAGCTGATGTGTCCACCCGCTGGTAGGCAGGGTCCAGGGACTGGTGTCTGCCCACTGGTGGGGGTCTGGGGGATGGGTCCTGGGCCAGCTGGGATGCTCAGGGGGGCCTACGGCTTCTATCGGCTTGCTCGTGGGTGAAGCTGTGTCCCTGTGTGGTTGCTGCTTCATCTGGGGTGCCCCAGGACTGGTGCCAACCAGCTGGTGGGCAGGGCTGGGTCCTGGTGCTAATGAGCTAGGGGAAGGACTCCAAAATGGCTCTTGGCAGCATCAGTGTCCTCGTGGTAGAAGGAACTCCCCAAACAGCTGCCCTCAGTGTCTGTGTCCCATGGGTGAGTCCCAGTTGCCTCCTGCCTCTCTGGGAGGCTTTCCAAGATCAGATACTAGGTCTTACCCGAGCTCCTTTCAAATTACTGCTTATACTCTGGGTCTCAACATGTGAGATTTTGTATGTGCCCTTTAAGAGCGGAGTCGTGTTTCCTACAGCCCTCTGGCTCTCCTGAAAGTAAGCCCTGCTGCCTTCGAAGCCAAACGTTCTGTGGGCTCATCTTCCCAGTGCAGGACCTCGAGGGTGGGAAGCTCGATGTGGGGCTTAGCCGTCTTGCTCCTTGGGGAGAATGTCTGCAACTGTTCGTGTCCACTAATGGTTTATCTGTATAAAGTGGATGATTTTGATCTGTAGATTCAGATCTGTGTTCAGTTCCTATCTGGGTATTATTGTTAATTGTTGCCTGTGTTCTCCTTTTATCTGGATGATGGCTCTGTTCTCCACATACATCCTCTTTTTTCTCTGTAGAATAGAAGTACAGGGAAGAAAAAAAGTATTTCTGGAACGAATCTAATTTTTATTTTCCATCATTAATTTCTGCCTTGTGGGTTCTGTTTTTTCAGTTTATAATGTGGGTTTTAAACCTACAAGAATATTTTTGTTTTATTTACATTCTTTTCTCATTTAAACCAGCTGTACTTTGATTTCAGCGTGTGTCACTTCCTGGTCCTACTCTAAGTGCAATATTCTTAAGATTGAAAAATCATAGAATTAATTCTGATCATGTGTATCTTCTGGCTCCCTTCTAACTGATTTAGGTGACGGAGCAGAATACAGAGTTCAAATAAGGGAAACATTTTGCATCATGTTAGATAAGAACCATTTGCTTGGAGAATCTGAAACCTTCTGTCATGAAATTGCTCAGGAAGGCCGAGAACTGTTGGAACGTTTGTTTGATGAGCATGTCAGAACAGGTGAGCAGCCACAGACCGTGATCCTTCAGGGGGCTGCTGGCGTTGGGAAGACAACCTTGGTGAGAATGGTGATGTTAGACTGGGCACAGGGCAGCCCCTACCAGCAGAAATTTACCTATGTTTTTTATCTCAATGCAAGAGAAATGAACCAGTTGAGAGAGAGAAGCTTTGCTCAAATGATATCAAAGGACTGGCCCCGCACAGAAGGCCCCATTGAAAGGATTCTGTCCCAGCCGAGTAGTCTCCTTTTTATTACTGATAGTTTTGATGAACTGAACTTTGCCTTTGAGGAACCTGAGTGTGTGCTGTGTACAGACTGGACCCAGGTACACCCCGTGTCCTTCCTCATGAGTAGTTTGCTGAGAAAAGTGAAGCTCCCTGAGTCGTCCTTATTGGTGACGACAAAACTCACAGCTTGTAAAAAAAACATAGGTAAAAAACATAGGTAAATTTCTGCTGGTACGGGTTGCCCTACCTCAGGGTTGCCACACCTCAGATCATCAAACATTAGATTCTCATAAGGAGCTTGAAACCTAGATGCCTCGCATGTGCAGTTCACAGTAGGGTTCGCGCTCCCACGAGAATCTAATGCCGCAGCTGATCTGACAGGAGGCGGAGCTCAGGCAGTAATGCGAGCAATGGGGAGCGGTTGTAAATATAGCTGAAGCTTCGCTCGCTTGCCCACCTGCCGCTCACCTCCGGCTCTGCATCCCGGTTCCTAACAGGCCACGGACCAGTACCAGTCCATGGCCCAGGGGTTGGGGACCCCTGGTTTAAATGTTTAAGCCCTAACTTTTTAAATATAAATAACATGGGATATAAGACAATACATTGATTTTGCTATTTTAATTTGAATAGTATGAAGAAAAAATGGTAACAGATTGTTGTAAGAATGTAATTTATTTTCTCTCTTTGAAGTTTAATTTCTTTAGATGTCTTTAGATAAACACAAATTACTAATTTTTTTTTTTTTTTTTTTTTGCGGTACACGGATCTCTCACTGTTGTGGTCTCTCCCGTTGCGGAGCACAGGCCCCGGACACGCAGGCTCAGCGGCCACGGCTCACGGGCCCAGCCGCTCCGCGGCATGTGAGATCTTCCTGGACCGGGGCACGAACCCGTGTCCCCTGCATCGGCAGGTAGACTCTCAACCACTATGCCACCAGGGAAGCCCCAAATTACTAATTTTTAAAATATTACATTATTCCAAGTTTCCAAAATCAATTAGTAAGTTTAGAAAATATATTCAAGTTAACATTAAGGAGAGTATAGCCGCTGTTAGTAACTAAGAATTTAGCAAAACAGTATTATATCTCAAGCTTGACCCAGATAGTATAGTGTTTGTAATATTGTCTCATTCCAAGATTTATAAGATCCTAATTTATAAAGATGTTATTTATTTAACTCATTTAAATTATACACCCAGATTTATATTTATATTCTTTTAAATATTAACATAATTATAAAGCAGAAACTAACACACCATTGTAAAGCAATTATACTCCATTAAAGATGTTTTAAAAAAATAAACAATAAATATTAACATAAGTAATGATTATTTGACCTATAAGGGAACTGTAAGAGATTTAGATCGCTTTAGTTTAGACTTATTTTAGTTTAGACTTATTGTTAAAGAAATGCAAAGCCTTATGTGATCTAAGAAAACGTGTGCATTTTTATTTCTCACTTTAGTAAAATCAGGGAGAAGTCCCATAGCCATTTTAGGTCTCAAATTTTAGACCACATTGGTTTATCTAATGATTTACTTTGCTTTAGAACAGGCCCAGGAAGCCTGTCTTATTAACGTAAAAGCTCTTTCTCTTGTGAGCACCATTCCTCTGGCACCTGTGGTGCATTCGGCCCATACGTGGGGAACACATAACTTCTGCAACCATACTGCTTTAGCAACAACTCCATTCTGCCATATCTCAATGTCTAGTTCATATCAGAAAAATAATCTCACACTCAACAACAAGAAATTCTTGGGCAACCTGAAAATTAAGCAGCAGGCATTTTTAGAAAAGAAAAATATATTCAGACAGCTGTTCTGAATATAATAAGAACAATAAAATCAATCAATAAGAACAACAAAAAAATAATAATTATAATGTGCTTACTTTGAGGGGGCTTTGGAAATTTTCAGCCCAGGGCCTCGTTTTAGTAGCAATATTAAGAGATTATAGGGCTGGTTCTCCAATAGGACCCAAAAGTAAGTTAATGTGTCTCCTCCGTTTCGCTGGTTCATATTTAGGGATAAGTATGGAGGCACAAACCGCAGCTTTCATCTTCCCTTTTGACTGAGTCACTGGTGATTGATGTTACATATTAATATAAACGAGACAGGACCTTCAAACTCTAGGAAAAGAAGAATTCTATATATTTTTTATTACCTTAATGCATGTGAGAGGAGAGTACTGATGATCTTTTTTTCTGCTTTAACAAAATTCTTTCAATATTTGTAACATGTAGGAATTCCAAAATATCAATTTGAATATTGCAAGAGAGACACATTTTTATATAAGACAATCAAAATTACAGACTTAAAAGCACTTAAGGGTTGTTTTCACAAGACATAGCAACAATTTCTAAGGTCCAGGTATCTTGTAAGATTCCCTTGTTATGATAAAATAATAAAACACAGCAAAAATGTTCTTACAAAATATTTTCTGATGTAATACCATCTGCTTTTCTTTGCAGATGCAAGGGAAAGAGGGAACATTTTCTTTTCATGAGGCTGAGATTTCATTCATAAAGCATTAGGAGGTCCATAGCTGAAGTTCTATTAATTGGCACAAAGAAAAGAAGAGAGTTTGAGAAGCTCAGACTTATAATATGGAAAGGATAAGAGCAAAATAGATTATGAACAAAGGGACTCGGGGGCGTGTACTGTTTATATCTCCAGTTAGAAGCATTTTTTAATGTTTTCAGTACCACTTCTATTTCTTGATTCACAAATGAGCTACTGTTTCATTTTTGTTTTGTGTCCAGGTATGTTGGAACATTTGCAAGTTATAGTGCCTGTTTTTAATTGATGATTATTAGTTATTACTCTTCAGGGTTCCCCCCCCAAATATATCTTGATCAAATTCAAAAGGATTAGAGCATTTAAAATACCCTTATGTAAGGCAGTACCTTTAGTATACCCCGATCATACAATTTCCAGTATGTTCATTTAATCTAGGATTACAGGGGCTAAATATTTTACCCTTTGAACTCTTTCAAAACTTTTCTGACTTTTTATCATGGCAACACATGAATACAATTATTTAGACTCAATTCTGTACACTTAATTTTTAATCAATGTATACTGCTAGTTTTTGGTTTTGTTTTCTTAAACTCACCTTTCCCACTGTATAAAATCTTAGTTTTGATTCATTGCATGATTGGGTGGTACAATTTTAAACTAACGTTTTCATGCAATGTGTGTGAATGATACATTTTATGACTTCCTTTATGTCCTTTGTCTTCACAGATGAATGACGTGTATCTTGGTCTTAGGCCTCCACTGTGTTCTTCACACTTTGACTTTGTTACATTACTTTTTTCTAGTGTTCTAAAGAGAAGTCTAAGGATAACCTGACACTTCAACCCCTTAACTCCCTCCCACCTTCCCGGACTTTCTCACTAGTGTTCTCAGGATTTTTTTAAATTACTTTTACATTTTATTACTTTTGATCTGTGGGAAACCTTTCTTTATTCCCCTCAGAAATGATTTCTTTAAATTGGTTTTTTAAAATGACATCAGGGCTCACTCTGTTGCACGTGCTGTCTCTGTCTCTCTTTTTTAATAGCATCTAATAGTCATTAGTTGTAGCTCTGTTCCTATATAACTCTTACTTATTTTTTGTCCTCTAAATCTTTTTCCCCCTTCCTCTTGGGGAGTTTCGCATATTTATTTATATTGATTTTGCTTTTCATTTCTTCAAATTCAGATTTCAGTTCTCTATTGTTTTTTTTGTTTTGTTTTGTTTTGACTTTTTTTTTTTTTTTTTTTGAGGCATGCGGGATCTTAGTTCCCCAACCAGGGATCGAACCTGTGCCCCTTGCGGTGGAAGCGTGGAGTCCTAACCAGTTGACCTCTAGGGAATTCCCCTGATCTCCACTTCTGATGTGGTATTCTTGTTTCACAGAGTCTTCCTATACGTTTAAAATGTAAGGGAAGCTTTTCTAAGCACTTTCTTCTGTTTCCTAGTTTTCTGGGTTTTACACATGTGCTTATTTTCTGTCCCTTAGTGTAATGTTTTCTTTCTGTTAAGCTTTAATATTTTATCCACAGGTCCCATAATATTGGAGTCTCTTTTCTGCCTAGAAGAGCTCTATACAAACATAGTTTATAAGATTTCCCTTGTTTCCCTAATTGCCTACCTGGCTGCTGATATAAACCCTTTTGTATTAATCTGCTCAGGCTCCCATAACAGAATACCCAAAATAGCACAGACTTAAACAATATAAATTTATTTCTCGCAGTTCTGGAAGCTGGAAGGTCAAGATCAGGGTGCTGGCAGGGTTGGTTTCTGGTGAGGCCTCTCTCCCTGGCTTGTAGATGGCTACCTTCTCATTGTGTCCTCACATGGCCTTTTTGTGCGTGTGCTCACTCCTGGTGTCTCTTCCTCCCCTTATGGGGACATCAGTCCTATTGGATTAGGGGTCCACTCTTACAACCTCATTAACCTTAACTACCTCCTTAGAGGCCCTGTCTCTAAATACTGTCACATTGGGCTGGGGGGTAGGACTTCAACATACAAATTTGGGGAACAATTCAGTCCATAACAACTTTTCAAAGCAAGGTGAGGTTTTCAGCCTTGAGCCATGTTCTAGGTCACCCACTGAGGTCTAATTCTGGACTGAGGAGGGAGTTTCTCCTGTTTCTACCTCTCTATACCCTGATTTTGATGTAGAGAACCAATTCTCAAGGGACTCAAGTTGATAAGTCCTTGATTAATGGGAGTAAATGGAACAATTCCAAGTTCCAGGAATGCTGCTGCCTGACTCTTCTTACCAATAGCTGATATTAGCCCCAGCCATGGTCAAAGCCCAAGTCGTCTCTAGATATGAGTCTCTGAAAATAGGGGCTCTACATGTACTTCTTATTTTCTTCTTCTGTTTCCCTTCCTCTTTTACTTTATTTTTAGAAACCATTTTATTTTATTTCTGATTTCCTTCTCATTTTCACTGTTAAGGACAGGGTTCCTCAGAAAACATAGGTTGGCTCCCATGAAGAAATGAGCTCCTGGCAGACAGTTTTGTGGTTGTCACAGCTTTTACGTCTGATTTCCTGCCCACCTCTATTCTGTTTCAGAAGTCAAAGAATGCAAGGATACAGCCATCCTCTAGTCCACCTTCTTCCAAGTTGTAGTTAAAGGAAATTTCTCCCAGATTAAAAAAGATTATAATGTGAAGATATTTTTAAATGCTTGCATACATATTTCGTGGGGGAGCTGGGGAGGTGGGGATGGAAGAGACGAGCTTCCTCCCCTCCCTCCCTAACTCTCTATCAGAGCCCTGTGCTTTAGTTAAATCATTCTCATTCTGTGTCGGGAAGCTGGATTTTCAGAACAAATCCCAAAGACTGGGAAACCACACCCTCTGGCTGGGTGAGTGGGGGTTATCATTATTCTCTGAGGAGCGGTCATTTCTATTTTCCTGTATTGTTTTCCAGCTTGGAATCAGTCCTGCGACCTAACTACGGTTTGTTGCCGAAATATCTCTAAGGCTCTCATCAGAAGCCAAAGCTTGTTATCTCTGAATCCATCAACGAATAATCTCTTGGATGACAGAGTGAAGATGTCCTGTGAGGCCTTAATGCATCCAACGTGTAACCTAGAGAGATTATCGTGAGTCTTTCTGTACTATTTTCTATAGATTCATTTTGTTCAGTCTTGCGTAGCTTAATTATGACCTGAATGGGGAAACTGCTTGGGTGCTGACATTAATTGGCTCATTCATCAATCCTGCAAGACCTCCTCCTTTTCTTTTTCTACCTCCCTTCCTCTTTCACTTGACTTGTAGACATCTCTTTATGATTGACATCTTATTTTCATTGTTTTCGAGGCTTATCCTCTCTCCTCCTATGTTTTGTTTCATCATACCCTGTCCATAGCTGCAGTGGAATTCATGATTTAAGTAGGTTTGATGAGGTTGCTTCTATAGTAGAGAGGTAGGGGTTGTGAGTACCAGCTAACTTCCCTGTGAAGGAGGAGAGAAGGATGCACTCTGGGAATTGACTGATCCCTCCCCATCTGTCTTTCTCCTTCAGCTTAGAAAGCTGTGGGCTCACGGTAGCTGGCTGTGAGGATCTCTCTTTGGCTCTCATCAGCAGTAAAAGGCTGACACGTTTATGATTGGTGGACAGTGTCTTGGGAGATAGTGGAGTAAAGCTTATGAGTGATGCCTTGAAACATGCAGAGTGCACTCTACAGAGCCTTGTGTGAGTGTCTGCTAGTTGTCATCCTTCCAATATAATACACATTTTGAAATATATTTAAGCTGGGAAAATATTATGGACCTATTGTGTCCCTTGCTTTTTCCCTAGAATCTTTAATGATAATGAAGATGATGAGGATGATGATATTAATAATCGCCATTTATTTTGTCCTGACTTTGTGCTGGGCCCTGCGCAAAATTTGTTTAACCTGAACGGAAGTACCTATTGGTGTCAGATTGGCCACCTGAGTTCTAAGTGCCTCACTGAACAGGTAAGGAGTGTGAGGCTTAGGAAGATTATGCAGCTTTCATAATGCTTACAAGAAAATGATGGATTTAGCACTGAAGTCCACCCATCCAACTCTATATTCTGGGCTCCAAACAGGTAAATATATATCAATATGATTAAACAAAAACCATTGAATGCGTTACGTGGTATGGCTGGATCACGGTGTGATTATACTGTTCGTTGCTGTTACGTAACTTCCTAGACGTGGAATTGACGAGTCAGAATTTTTTATTTTGTCAGATATGGTTAAACTGCCTCCAGATAGATTGTGTACATTCCCTCAGCGGTTTAGGGGCTTACATTTTTAATATCTTCACTTTGTATCTATAAGCTTCTTTATCAATACTAATTAGATAGTTGAAAATAACTCTAAAAATGATTTGATGTTGAATATCTTTTCGAATGTTTTTGGCCTCTAGTATTCAAGGGATTGCCTCTTCATAAGGCTCAGTTTTCTCCTGGATGTTTTCTGTTATATATGTTATGGTATTAATATCACATATACATTGTTACTATTATTTTTTATATATCGTAAATAACTTACCTAGAATGTTGCTGTATTTCTAACTTTCTTTATGGTCATTTAAGGATATAGATGTTTACAACTTTTGTGTAGTCAAATTATGACTCCTCATGACTTCTAGGAGTTTTTTCATAATTGGAAATACCTTTTTAAAAAAAAACCCACTTATATCATCTTTTGCATATTCTTTATG